>NW_019416832.1:188316-227552 GCF_000390285.2 Anoplophora glabripennis
AGAGTTAACCATATCCAAAGGTCATTGGATGAACTGGGGGAAAAGTGTCGAATATGAACTCCGGGTAGTTCCGAGATTGATCTTTGTATGTCGTTTAAATATAAGAGAGGTTTTGTTGAAATGTCCAGTGAGAAATTGGAATATTTTGGTATAGGCAGTATAATAGTTTGGGGTGGTAAATTGGATTCAGGTGTAGAAATTATTTCATCCTTAACTTCCGTGGAACATTGACGGTCCAATGTTATAATAGTTGGAATTGAGATAGATGTTGTGGTAAGATGTTTAGAACAAGTTTCTTTAATGAGAAGGCTTTCGTTTATTGGAACGATGACGAGTTTGGTATAACTCATGTCGATAAAGGAACGTTTCAAATGAATTTTTGTTTGTTGACAGAGGCCGGGTTGTCCTTTGAGCAAGGGTTCATAACAGGTATCTTCGATGCGTTGTGGTGACTTGTCTATACATAGACTATATTCTTCTAAGGGTTGGCATTCTTCATCATACCATAAGCTACTGCTGGTGTCTTCCGGTAGGAGGATTATTGGATAAGGGGGAATAATGGTGAAATTGATTAAAGGTAGTGGGATCAATTTATATTGGTTGTAATTCACAGGATGAAAAATAGGATAGGAGAAATGCAGCAGAAGTGAATCTTTAATTATAATAATATTTGTCCTAATAATAGATATAATTGAATAATTAACTTCTAAATTTAGTAACTGTTCAGATTTATACAATCTATAAAGTTGAGTGGTCATTTCAGAAATTAATTCTTTTGAAATTAAATAAGGCGAACTAATGCCAAAATGAGAAAGTTGAACGGCCTCGTTTAAGAATTCTAGATTAGTTATACACTTTTGTAATAAAATTTTGAATTTAATAGTGTTGATTTTGCGAGTATATAGATTAAGCCTGGTAGAGATTTGCTTCTGATTTTCTAAAAGTTCCTGTGTGGTTTTTTCAAAAGATTTTGTAATATTTTTCAAAATGGATGTACGGGCATTAATTACATCTTGAATTTGATCTTGATTATTTAATAATGTTTCGAATTTTGAATTTATTTCTTCCAAGTCGTCTGAATCAAGGGTTCCCCATAGGTATTTATTAACTTTACCTACTAGATTAATTGAGCCTCTTCTTGCGCGTGAGTGTGATTGGAATTTATTGAGCTGTAATTCGAACTCTCTTATATATTGATCTATTTCTATTTGTTCGTCTTGCGGAACTTGTTTCAACGAATATTTAGTGATGAAGGAATGAGGATGAGACAGGATTTTAGTTTTTAGACTAAGGAGTGTCGGTAGTAAAGGCGTTTTTTTTTCTTCTACTTGGAGGGGGTAAATTTCTGGCAGGATAGCGACGTACAGTAGTAGAAGGTATATCTGAAACAGAATGTTTGGATGTAATGTACCGATTTCGAAACATTGGGGATTTAATTGGGAAGGTTCTTCCTGATTAGGATTTATTTCTAATGTTCTGGTGTGTCTAAACTTTTTGTCTAAGTCTTGTCTAGTAATGGTAGGGTGTACTTTTTCGTATGGAATAGGTTGAGGTGGAGAATTTGGAGGAGTTATTTCGTTTTCTTTAGCTTCCTGAATTATAATTTCTTTATCTTGTGATTTTGGATATACCTTCCTTTTTCTTTTAATTTGTTGTTTATGAATACGTCCTTTATTTGTAGTTACATGAAAGGGAGAGTCTTGGGAAATTACTTGTCGTTTTGAAAACATAGGACGTGATTTTGAATAACCAGGATTTTTAACATAAATTTCAGTGTCTGAATGAACGTCTACTGGGTCTTCACGTTTTTCATTTGCTTTTGTTATTGTTTTATCTTTTTGTTTTTCAATTTCACCGCGAACTTGAGTGTTTATCGTATTTACGTAATTTTTATGTTGTTCACAATAATCATTAATAATTTGTTCATCTGACATATCGAAAGGGGATAAATTAGGGCCATATAAAATTTCAAATGGTGTTTTCTTTGTGGTAGAATGAATCGTATTATTATAGCCTAACACACATAAAAGTATTTTATATTCCACATCTTTTTCACGGGGTTTTTCAATTGATAGTGAACGATAAGATTCTGTGAGAGTAGAGTGAAAACGTTCAACAGGAGAATTTGAAGTCGAGTGCATGGGTGTTACTAAATGTAAATTTATATAATGGACTTTACAGAATTCTTTGAAAAGTTGAGAATTAAAAGCCTGTTCATTATCACAGACTATTTCTTTTGGAAAGTTAAAACAACTAGCAAATTTAAGAAAGGCATTGATTATGGCTAACGTATTCTTTGTTTCAATTTTTATGGCTTGGCCTAATTTGGAAAAAGGGTCAATTAATGTTAGGAATTTACAATTGTCGATAAAATAAATGTCCATGTGTAATTTCTGTAGTGGCTTTAAAGGTGTAGGAGTTAATTGATATTTTATCTTTACTGGGTTTCTTTCATATTTCGCTGACTGGCATGGCACACATTCATTAATGAAATTCTTCACGTCGTTATCTAACAAAGGCCAGTAGTATAGTCTTTTAATAGAAGCTATTGTTTGATTAAAACCACGGTGTATTTGTTTGCCTTGATGATGATAGTGCATAATTCGTCTTTGTTCCATGTTATCGGGGATGTCCTCTAATTTTATATGAGATATGATAAAGTTCTTAGTTATTTGACTAGCAAAGCATGATTTTAAAATGTTGACAATTTTTCTTTCTATATTTAGATTCTGAAAATAGAAACAGTTTAATTCATTTAGACTGAGAAAAGGTTTAATAAAGCTAAACGTTTCTTCGTCTGAATTGGTAGTTTTCAAAGTAATTTCATTTACTCGGTGTTTATCGAACAAAAGTTGAAAGGAAGAAGAATTTATTTTTACATTAGGGCTTTCAGAAATTCTTAATTGATTTTTATAGTTATTTACCGGTTTTTCTGTAATAGCAATAGTAAAAACGGGTTCTTCGTGGGATGAATGGACTGTTTGATCTTCGGGTAGATTTTGAGCTAAGTCTTCTAGTATCTGAGGGTCTGGGGTAGAATTTTGATGTAGTATATCGTCAATGTCTAAATCGTCTAGGTCGTCTGGAATGTTAACAATCATTGATTGTGTATCTTCAATAGGATTAAATTCTTCGATTTTTATACGTGATAGGGCGTCAGCTACTTTCTGAAAATTTTCGTCTAAACAATTTTCATTAGAATTTGCTGAATAATTAGGTTGATTTGTGCTGTAAGGGTACTATATCTGGATTCTCGTAAAAGTTTTCTTGTTCTACATTGTATTCCGGTTCTGTGTAGGGATATGAATTATCTTGAAGAGATGTATACTCTAAATTGTCATCGTCAAAATTTCGGTCAGAATCCTCAATATGGTTTAAATTTAGTTTTTGGAAATTTTGTCCCGTTTTGTTAACGTTTCTAGTGTACCAGTCATTTGTTTTTGGTCTGAAGGGTTGTTGAAAGGGTCTATTTTGTTGGGATTGTATAGTGGATACACCTGTTAGAGTCCGCTAAAATGGTAGCGTAGCAGATTTCGCTTGGCCTTGACGACCGGCGAGGCGCGGGCATAATATTGCAGACTGTGCGTTTAGGCTTTTGTAAACTATAAATGAGATCACCCTAAAAATGCTTAAGGAAGTATTAGTCAGTCAGTTGGTTACTGTATCGATAGATAGACCGAGCTTGATCTGTATATCTTTTCCCAATTAAAATAGTTTGTTTGAACTCGGTGGTGTCTTTTACAACCTTATTCATCTTATATATCAGAAGTGGGATATCTGCCCTAAATTCACCCACAGTATAGTGACGTTTGTGTTAGCAGTACATCATGTCTGTAAGGGAAACTACAACGCCGTCTCTTTCCCCGCGCCCGGGTCCTTCGACGTCAACAACACAAGCGGAAAAGGCGTTAAGTGTAACTAAACGCCAACGGGCCAGTTCTACAAGTTCGACGTCGACTTCGACCTCGAGTTCTTCAACTAGCGACAGGAAGCAGCAGAAAAGACGAAGGACAAAAAGGCAAAGACATTCAAATCATCATAGGCGTTTTCCTTCCCACCCAAGTTATAGTGATGAAAAGTTAATACGAGGGTTGCCTTTTATGTTTCGGGATTTGGCAACCCTAGTGTTGCAATCTATCAACTGACAGCTCTATCGTAAAGTTGGACATTTTTGAGGTTATACGTACTCAGAACGTTTTGACATACGAGCGCTATTTGTGTTGTTTACAGTAACTTAAAAGATTCATGTCGGCCCAAAAATGGAATTAAATCGTGAACATTTTCGTGCGATTATTTTTTACAACTTTCGACGTGGATTAACTCAGCAACAGTGCATGGATGAACTTAATTCAATTTTTGGCGATGAAGCTCCATCAAGGACCAGTGTTTATCGATGGTATGGTGAATTCAATCGTGGTCGTAGTTCACTTCAAGACGAATTTCGTGAAGGTCGTCCAAAATCAGTTGTTGTTCCGAAAACCATTGATACTGCGCGCGAACTGATATTGCAAGATCGTCATGTGACCTATCGTGAGATTGAGACAACCTTACGCATTAGTGGGACCAGCATACATTCAATATTGCATAAACATTTGACTGTCAAAAAAATTTGTTCGCGTTGGATCCCACACAATTTGTCGATCGCTCAAAAAAAGGCTCGTGTCGATTGGTCGAAAGAAATGCTCAAAAAATACGATCGCGGTGCTTCGAAACACGTCTATGACATCGTGACAGGTGATGAATCGTGGATTTACGCGTATGAGCCCGAAAGTAAACAGCAGTCGACTGTATGGGTGTATCAAGATGAGCCAAATCCAACAAAAGTTGTTCGCGCACAAAGCACTTCCAAGCAAATGGTCGCCTGTTTTTTCGGAAAAACTGGACATGTCGCAACCGTACCACTAGAACAACGCAGAACAGTTAATTCTGAGTGGTACACAACCATTTGTTTGCCAGTTGTCTTCCAAGAAATCAGGAAAACCAACCGCCGAAGACGGATCACTCTTCACCACGACAATGCGAGCTCTCACAAATCGGCTCAAACAACTGCATTTTTGAGCACCCAAAACATCGATTTGATGAATCATCCGCCGTATAGTCCTGACTTGGCACCGAATGACTTCTCTGAGAGGTCAACGTTTTTCGACACCTGAAGAAGCGGTTGCTGCATTCAGAATGCATGTTTTGGAGATACCTCAATCAGAGTGGCAGAAGTGCTTCGACAATTGGTTCAAACGCATGCAAAAGTATATAGATCTTCATGGGGAATATTTTGAAAAACAATAAAGTGATTTTCGACGATTAATATTTGTATTTGTTCTCTAATCCCGAAATATAAAAGGCAACCCTCGTACCTACGTTTGATCCGCAGAGTGCAGAACAATCGATAGATTTCTGGGTTCGCAAAGTTGATGAGTTAGCGGAATCCTATAGATGGGACGATTTAACGGTGATTAAATTAGTCACAAATAGACTGAAGGGTATGGCTAGAAGGTGGTACGATTCGCAAGATCACCTGATCATAAGTTGGAGAAAAATGAAGAAATTGCTAATTAAACAATTTACAAAACCGCTGCCGTTTGCTAAATTGCTTCGAGAAGCTGCATTGTACGAAACACACGGGGGTCAAGATTTAAGTGAATATTGTTTTAATAAATTAGATAGGTTGAAATCTTTACAACTGAATATTCCACAAAGTTATCTAGTTGACGCAGTGAGTGGAGGAATTACTGACGAAAACGTAGCCAGATCTGCTCGGTCGTCAAGATTCACAAATACAAACGAGCTGTATGCCTATTTAAGCACATTGGGACGCCTTCCGGGTGAAACGAAAGATAACAGCTGGCAAAGGTTGTCCAAAGAGTTGTCACGGCGAAGAGATGTGAAAGATGGTGCTACTACTACCCAAAAGTCAGAAATTCGATGTTATAATTGTAACGGACCTCATCGTGCAAAAGACTGTTCTAAACCACGATTAGAATGTTTTCAGTGTAAGCATCTTGGGCATAAAAAAAATAAGTGCCCTTACAAAAACATAAACGAGTAAAAGTAACAATATCAACGAGGTTGCAGTACCAAGTCAAGTGGTGAATAATGCTGTTATAAATGGAAAAAAGATTTAAATGCCTAGTCGACACCGGGGGTTTATGTACTCTAATTCGCCGGTGCATTGCCGATAAACTAGGCCTTGAACTTAAAACTGGAGGACATAATGTGCTTAAAACATTTGAGGATAGTTGTGTGATGCCGATAGGAACTGTGAAGTTACATGTGCGTGTCGGACAACCCAGCGCAGTGATAACAGCGACGGTGTTAAACAACAATCAAATGAATTATGATTGCATCATCGGTCGGGACTTTATAAACTTACCGAACGTGATATTATTGAAACTGGGAACCAACGTGTTTATGCGAGAACTAGAAATGAAAGGACCTTCAGTTAGCGACCTTGAGTGTTTTGAAGTTCGAAGCGTCGACGTTGCAGTAAATATCGGTAACGTTTCTAATCTAACAACATCAAATAACATTCTAACCGGTAACAAAGGGGAAAATGTGAGAAACTTTTGGAGTGCCAGTGCGTATTATTACGGACAGAGGCTCGGCATGTCTTAAATGCAGTCGCTACTCCGCGATCAAATGGACACTGTGAAAGATATAGTAGAACCATATTCAATATGTTAACCACTACAAGTTGAATGAAACAGTAATGAATGGGACATTCATGTAAAAAAATGTGCAAAGTGCGTTGAATACAACATTTAATAATAGTATAAACACCACGCCAGTTCGGGCATTATTTGGTTATCAGGCAAGGCCGATGGCTGAAGCAAAGTTATTGAATTAGCTGTGGATCGCGTGAACATCTCCGATTTGAGAAGTGCTATGAAAGAGCATATTGACCTTGATCAGCGCAAGCAAGAGGAACGTTACGATAAACAGAGACGTGACGCGATGCGTTTTGATACAGGCGACTTGGTTCGTATTCTGATTACAAGTGCTGGATATACCGGGTCGAGTAAAAAACTGTTACCGAAATATAAAGGACCATTCAGGATAACTAAGGTACTTTGTAATGACAGATATGAGGTGGAAGATTTACGGGACAATCAGCGTTGACACAAAGGCCTTACAGTGGTGGCAGCTGATAAGATTGAGAAATAGATAACTATGATGCAAATGTAAGGTTAGTAAAACGTAGTTAGGTCACAAGACGTCAAGACAAGGATGATGATAGCCGAGGCCGATACTGCCTGCCTATTGTTTGAGTCGAGGCGTGTGATGTTATATAAAGATGTTTGATGTATTAATGCGATGATGTTGGAAGGGTGTGAGACGTTGATGCTGGGAAGATAACAACTGAGGTCGGTCTACCTACTTGTTGTCGGAGCCAATACGTAGATACACCAGGTATATAATGGTTAGACAAGTGACTGAGGCCGATACTGCCTCTGAGTAGACAAGTGACTGAGGCCGTTACTGCCTCTGAGTAATTTGTATGAGTTAAATGAAGTATACTAGAAGTATAAGTATTAGAAGTTGATTACGACTGTACAGAAAAGAAAGTTATATTGCCTGTGACTGTAGTAGTCGGTCAGGCTATTGTATGTTTTGCTGACAGGTAGCTGGACGAGCACCATGGCGGCGCGGCGGAGGGTCTGGGACAGTCCGCATGTACAGGATGGCCGAATGTTAGAGTCCGCTAAAATGGTAGCGTAGCAGATTTCGCTTGGCCTTGACGACCGGCGAGGCGTTGGCATAATATTGCAGACTGTGCGTTTAGGCTTTTGTAAACTATAAATGAGATCACCCTAGAAATGCTTAAGGAAGTATTAGTCAGTCAGTTGGTTACTGTATCGATAGATAGACCAAGCTTGATCTGTATATCTTTTCCCAATTAAAATAGTTTGTTTGAACTCGGTGGTGTCTTTTACAACCCTATTAATCTTATACACCTGACATTGGGGTAGGTGTCGGTTATTTTGTAGAAGCTACATTGTTATAATATGGCTGTCTAATTGGTTGTTGTGTTCTATTAGAATTTTGAAAATTAGGTTGTGTTCTATTAAAATTTTGAAAATTAGATTGTTGAGGTTGGAATTTTTGGAAATTGTTGGTTGGTAAGGCATGAGTGTGTTGATAGTACTGATTTGGTCTTGGTGCGTTTTTTCTAGGTTTTTGTAGAAATACTTTTTGATTAGATTTTCGGGATGATTCTTCAAATTGTTCCTCCACAGTAACGGCTTGTATCGCTTCGGTAATATTTGTGATTTTTCTAGTTCTAATTAGTTGTTTATATTGAACAGGTAAACAACGCGTATATGTCTCTAAGGCCATTTCCGAATAGATATTTACTTGAGCCTGTTTTTCTTCAATAGGCCGATTTTGTTCATTAATTTTTGCAACTAAATTGCTTAGAATACTCATGATTTCCTGACTTAAAAGTTTTGGTGATAGTTTATTATCCGGTTGAATGTAAATTAATTTATTTTGTAAAGAAGAGATAGTATGCCCATCTCCAAATAATTCTAACAATAATTGTTTTAATGCGTTCCAATTGTCTAATTATAATCGACAAGATATGAACAAATCTGCTTGTCCTATTAATCTAGCTTTCACTGATGAAAGAAGAAATGACTTAAATGTTTGGTTTTCGGACGGAAAAGCTAAAAAGAGTTCGTCAACAGCACGAATAAATTTTTGCAAGAGCTGGGGATTTTCTCCACTAAATTTTGGAATATTCTCAATGTACATACGTACAAGAGCGTAATCTATAGGTTGTTGGTTCATATTTAATTGGTTTTCTGGTAAAGGGTTAACAAATAAAGCGGGTACAGCAAGATCTTCTGTTTGAGAAGTACTGGGGAAAACGATTGGCTCGTCCAAATCTTGGTTAAAACGACTTGGTCGAATTAACGGAACTTTCGGCATTAAAATTATTTAATTATTGATTTTCTGTTTTAGTTGTATTTAAATTTGTTGTGCTTATAACTAATTTAGGTAATTCCTCGTTCTTATTATAGACAAATTGCAATTGTCTTTCACTAGAATTTTTGAAAGGATTAAATTGTTTATTCCTTTTCTTTTTCTCAATTTCTTTATTAGTTGCGGCAATTATTTTTGCCTCTACTTTCATTTATTAAACGTTAATTCAACAGGTTGAGAAATAACCACTTATTTATTTATTTTAAAAAAAAATTAAAATTAATCAAGATAAATTTTGTTTTTATCTTGTAGTCTCAACGTTGGCTCACTTAGCTCTGTTAGGCCTCAATCTGCCTACTCCTAACAGAATAATGCTAAGTTCGTTACTAGTGTGTTGACTAAAAATGTCTTAATACTAATTTCTTAAAATTAATGGAAAATAGATTCACTTCTGTTAGCAATGTAATTATAGGACTTAGGAAAGGACTTACTTTTTGGAAATACAGCAGAGCCTTGGCGGTGGACAACAGGTTTCCTGAAGTTGAGTCTTCCTGTACAGTGTTTCTTCGTGAGGTCCTTTTCCGGAAGTTGGGGCTCTAGGAACTTGAAGAATACAGCAGCTATGAACAGGTTCTTCTTGTTCTTTAACTAGAATGGCCTCTGGTACAAAATCCGGTTCCGACTGCGCCAGTTATTGGATCCTACCGACTGCGCCAGTTATTGGGTCGTTGTCTACAGGGAAGCTGCGGCTAGTTGACCAACCCCTAGCAGTTCTGATCCGATGAATTTTAGCAGCACTAACCGTAGATAACTTTAAATTATAACAAATTTTGAAGAGAACACTTTTATTTGTCTTAATTATAGCGTTAGGTGAAGTTTGAATCTATAATCGTCCTCCTGAGCGGCTGGTTGGGTATTTATACGATTTATTATCAGCTAGCAACTCAGCAGGCGATTTTCTATTGTCAGCAAAATAATAAGAGACACTTATAAGTAGATAATTGTTATAAAACAATATACAAATAATATGAAAATATATATATAGGGTGTTCGGATAACATGCATAACATAATTTTTTCCGTAGTTTGGCGAATTCTTTGCGAACAATTACCTCATCCTTTTCATATCCAGCATGTTCAAGATTTAAATCCGAATGACTACGAACCACGTCGGCAGTTCTGCTAATGGTTTTTGCGAAAATCGAGGCGGATTCCGAATTTTGCATCTCTTATTTAGTTTACGGATGAGGCAAACATCAGTAAAGATGGTTATGTCAATTTTCATAACGCTCATGAATGGGCTGATGAAAACCCACACAGCATATTTCAATCCAGACATCAGATTCGGTTTTCCGTCAACGTTTGAGCAGGCATTTTAGGCGATCGGCTAATCGGAACGTTTGTGTTGCCTAATCGATTGAATGGTGAGGATTATTACAATTTTTTAGTTATAGACTTTCCAGGACTTTTGGAAGATGTCCCTTTAATTGAACGCCAAAGCATATGGTTTATGCAGGACGGGGCGCCATCTCATTACCTACATAATGTAAGACAACACTTAAATGAGTTGTATGGAGAAAAATGGATAGGCCGAGGAGGTCCTGTTTCCTGGCCTCCACGTTCCCCTGACCTTAACCCCCTGGACTATTATTTTTTGTATGGTCAACCTAAGGCTAAGGTTTATAAAATTCCAATTGAGACCATTTAGCAACTACGAGAGGAAATTGAAACCGCGTGCATGGAAATAAGACAAACACCTAGAATTTTCCAAAGAGTTCGCAAATCATTAAAGCATCGAGCTAGATTATGCATCGAAATGCAAGGTGGTCACTGCGAGCAGTTCTTGTAATTTAATTTATTATTACTAATTTTAATCCCATTATTTTCTATTTCATATTTAGCTATTGTCTGCAGTAGTAATTAGTTCTTTAATTAGTAAGTGTAACTCTAAATTTAAATAGTCTTAGTTTATGTCCTAAATTATTTATTAAATGATCGGATCCTTCATAACTTCAATTTATTTGAAAAAAAAAAACAGTTTTGTTTGAGCCCTTTTAAGGGCATATAATTTATATGCCTAACGATGCATTTTAGGGCACATGTTAATATGAACTTTTTGGCTTATTTTAATGAGTTATAAACGGAGCAGAAGTTTGGAATCCTATTTTAGAAACACCCTGTATAATCCCATAACTCCATAACTGATAACTCCAATAACCAGTAGTAGTAGTTTTACTTGATGGCTGTGTTATCAATATGATTATCATTGTCATTGTCATTATCATTATTACTTCCATTATCATTATTGGCATCATTACTATAATCATTATTAATTACATATTTCCAGTTTGCTATTGTGGAGGTTGTGGTCACATCAATTCAAGACGGGTTTCCAATTTGGATAAAAAAAAGATTGATGTGCCATGAAGCTTTAGTGCTGGTTGTTTGCTTTGTATCATTCCTCTGTGGAATACCGAATGTTACTCAGGTAAGCAGCTTACTAATATTAATCACTAGAAATAAGTAGGTAAATATATTACATTAATTAGTAACAACATTTTATTTATATTTTTATATCATATATTGGGATTTAGAGAAAAATAGGCCAAGCCACTAATCGCAGATTCTTGAGCGAAAATATTCTTTATGCCAGTTTATTAATTAAGTCTATTGATTTTTAAGGAAGAAATTCAGTTGAAACTGTGCATGGGATGGGCTTCTAGAAGGCAAATATTTTTTGTGAAATTTTTAATAAAAATCTAACTGCAAATAGAGAAAGAGGAGATTGCTGAACTTCAAATGTACTTTTTTTGTATTTCAAATTTTAATTTAGAGCATCTTTTGTTGATATTGCAATTAATTGTACGCGGAGCGCAAATCGCTTCATCTGTCGTGCTGACTCCCAACTGTGCCATTCAAATGGCTGCAGTAGGAAGCGACCTGCTATATTGCAGGTACTTTGTTGCACGACTGCCACCCACGGAGGGCGAAACACAATGTTTTAATTGCCAGTATTGCGAGAAACAACTACTCCGAGGACTATATGCCCCGACCGGCATTGAATTATACTCGCAACACCTAGTGCGACAGCTAGGATCGTTCGTCAGTTTAACCCATTAGGCACAGACCGGTTTCGGACTTATTAGTCCTCATAAAAAAAAGGATATTGCAATTAAGTTTTGCGAAATATCCGTAAATATCATTTTTTTGCAATTAAGATTTTTTTTAAAAAAATTTTCTTTTAGCACAATGTGACTAGTTTGACAATTAATTGTGAAAACGAACTGTAGAGGGCTAAAACTAACTAAAATTTTCCGCTATATTAAGTTTCCTTTCTTTAATAGAACCTTAAGTACCTATGTTCATTTAGGACATTTAAATTTTAATGTTGATTTCTTATGCATATCTTCTTTCCGTTCTAAGATTAGAATGTAGCTAACTTAAAATTGATTTTAAATTAATTTAATTTCTTAATTTGAAAATAAATTATGAAAACGTTTACCCAAAACTATCAAAGTCAAAATTTCAAAATCATTTTTTAAGAACGTTGGGCCTTAAGTGGGATGTAAACAAAAAATCATATATCCAAAGATGTCGCAATATATGAAACACCAAACCCTAAACAAAAGTTTGAAGAATGGAAAAGAATGAAAAGATTTGTGGTTTTGGTACAAAAATCACGTTTCCCATGGTTATGCAATAGAAAAAGTTTAAAAGTGTAAATGACTAGTACAACCCCTTTTCTCTGTTCACTGGTTAGTTTTTTTTAACCAAGAATACAAGTGTGACGACATGAAAGATAAGTGTACAAATTTCCATTGGGTATAATACGAGGTCTGTTCAGAAAATAACCGAACTCTTTGAAGTATGTGCTAATGGAGACATTTAGTGATATGCGGTTGGCAGCATTGCGTTGCGTATAACCTCATCTGTAACCATATGTTTTGGATTGTTGATATCTCATTTAGTTTGCGTGATATTATTATTTGAGTGCAACGCGTTTAAGTGTTAGTGGCGATTTTTTAATTGTACTATTTTCTGAAACCACGATACAACGTAAAATTTTGCGGGAAAATTTTTACGGAAACGTTTCAACTTTTTAAATAAGCTTACGGAGATGATGCTCTGGGTCGTATGCAATGTTACGAATGTTTTTCGCGACTTAAAAGTAGTCGTCAGTCAATTGAAGATGATCCTTGAAGTCAAAGATCTGGTGAGATTGCCGAGAAGAAGATGTTAGCATCTCGATTGGGTCATGTCATGAAATTTTGACTGAAAAATTGAAAATGCATCGAGTTGCAGAAAAATTTGTTCTTCATTTGATGACCGAACAACAGAAAGAAAATCGTGTGGACGTTTGTCGGCGCCTCCTTGAACAATCCAATGATGACGAAACATTCTTTCAAAGGATCATAACTAGAGACGAAAACTGGGTTTACAGCTAGGACTTTGAGACAAAAGTTCAATCATTGCAATGGATTTGTAGAAAATCTCCTTGTCCCAAGAAAGCACGTCAGTTTCGATCCAATGTCAAAGTGACGCACACTGTTTTTTCGACTTTAATGGAATTGTGCTTTTGAATTCCTGCCTCAACGTGAAACAGACAACTCATGGTTTTTGCACTATGACAATGTGTGCGCACACCATAGACCTTATAGTTTACTAGGTCTATGGCGCACACTCAGCTTTGAAAATCCGTCAGTTTTATGCCAAGAATCAGATTACTGTCCTCCCTTACCCTCCTTACTCGCCAATGCGATTTTTACTTATTCCAGAAATTAAAATTAGTGCTGAAAGAACGTCGTTTTCAGACTGTTGATGACATCAAAGCAAATTCCTCACAGACCATTTCAAATAAAGCTATTTAGGACTGCTTCGCGAAATGGAAACACCGCTGGGAAAAATATGTAAATAAGAGAGGTGAGCATTTTGAAGGAGACTAGGATCAATAAAATTAATAATAAAATTCAAAAAAATAAAGTTAAGTTATTTCTTGAACAGACCTGGTAAGTGTTATCAATAAGCATCATCCTTAAATTTTAACTTTGGTCGTGCATCAAGGCGCCTTAATAAAAAATAACAGAAGAAAGGTCCTAATATTTTCATCTAATGAGCGGTTAATGGCTTGTATAAAAAATCCTGTTCTTAACTTTATTCAAGATAGACTCTTAAATAATTTGCAAACAATACTGTTAACATAAAAAATTAAATAATGATGTATAATAAAGAACTTACGGATCTTTGAATGATCTGTATTTTACAATTCATTGGTGTAAAAAATGCAAAGACGATTATCAATTTGTATTTTTCAAAATGTCAATTACCATAATTTTATTAATTTATATGTATTTTAGGGAGGAATATACTTTTTTCAATTAATAGATCATTATGCAGCATCCATATCAATTATGTACCTGGCATTCTTTGAAGTAATCGCCGTGGCATGGTTTTATGGAACTTGGAGATTAAGCAAAAACATTAAAACAATGACAGGACGTCAACCAGGAATTTTTATAAAGTTTTGCTGGTTGATAGCTACACCACTAATGATTTTTGCTTTATGGATATTTTTAATTATTGATTATGAACCACCAACTTACAATAATGGTATTTATCATTACCCTGGATGGGCAATTGCAATTGGCTGGATTATAGCGGCTTTATCTATATTTTGTATTCCGGTTTACATGATAGTAGTTTTGTTCAATTCTCCTGGAAGCTCTATTATGGAAGTAAGTTTTATATTGAGGCTGTTCTCTAAATATAAACAAATAACATTCATAGATATTGAAAATGTATTTTGATAGTTTTCTTTCTTTTAAATTAATTTCTTGTTTTGTTTTCCTATTTTGTCTACGTTAGCAGACAGTAAGATTTTCTAGGCTCTTATTTTAAAAATATGTACGGTTCTAACATAGTAATTATATCCAATTAAAAATTAAAAACAAAAAATGGTGGAGGCGCCACTCGATGTTAATTTTACCGATAGAGTTGAACCAAGAGGATATTATCGTTGACAAATTCTTCAGGGAACTTATTTTTGATACAGGCAGATTGCGATCGTCATCTATGCAAAAATTGTGGGTTGTTAACCATTGAGCATAGTCCGTCCCTTGCGTTCTGGGCATAATGAAATTTCACCTACAGCATCAAAAACAAGCTATACGCATGTGTTATCGATCACCAAATTTGCATCATGCTGAAGTTAATAGTTTAGAGCCTGTAAATAAAAATAACTTGTTAATTCACCTTTTAGGACCCGTAACTTATTTACGAAGGCTCGTAAGAAAAAAATATATATGAAGAACTGATATTATTTTGACTTCATCACCTGTATATACAGGATATTCCAATTAAAACTTCCCATCTATTTAACAACAATCTCAATTAAACGGATTTAAACAAAATATCGGTTTTAAACGGCGCTGAAAATAAAGACAGAGTTTTAATAAACTTATACTGGCCCCAATTGAAGAAAGCTCAAACGGTGCAAAAGCAAAGAAAATCGGGTGACGGTAGGAAGATAATCAGGATCCGAAGTAGTTGGTCTTGTAACTCGCACTGCCTTCTAAGCTTTATCCTTCCCGGTGTCCGACGTCGTCCAAAAAGGGGGTTATGCACGGCCGCCTTTAGGTCAATCGTCGGAATTTTAGTATACAACGCCTTCCTGTCTGATGGGTTATTCACGACCAATCAGGGAAAAGCATATGTATACCTCATACACGAACGACCCGGGGATTCGGTTTCCACGTCCGAATCTCTAAATCTAAGTTCGTGTATCTCCATTTACCCAGCGTAAAGTCCTGATGTGGGGTTATTCGAGGCCGCATACCTGGCAACGCCGAAGTAACACGAAGGCTTCCTGGCCTGGAGATTGGGTTATTCACGGTCGAATCTCCCGGGTGCACTTTCGTGTGGATTGAGGAGAAACGCTGAAATTTTGCAGGTTACCAAAAATATTCATCTCGGGCCCGCAGTAATTCCATACTTAAAAGCATACAAATCTTTTGGGACTTGTACTTCGGTAAGAATGGCAAAATAAGTAAAGGAAGAGAATTCTTACTCGCTTGACTGGTTGATCCTGGAGGGCTCCGGTTGTGGTTACTACGGCTTGGATGGTCTTCCAGGAAGCATTGAGTGAATGAGTTAGACATTCACTCAACGCTGGAAGTGAGTTCGGACTAGGAACTGTCGGTTCCCGCCAGTGTGGTCCGGTTTTGTTGCCTGACTAGCACAAGTCGTGGTGGGATCGTTTGCACATGGCTCGGGACTAGCGACTTTCTAGAGTAGGGTAACGCATCGGTTTAACACGCGCGCAGTAATTAGGTATACAGGGTGTTTTTGAATGGAGTAGCATAAATGATACCAGTGAATCTACATTTCAAAAGAACACGATCTGCAAAAAATCGCCTTAGTAAAATGTTCACCGCTGAAGAGATGGGCCATCAAAGTTTCCAAAAAAATTATGAAAATTAGTTGTAATTTGAAAACCGAACGAGGTACAAATAACACATTTTTTACAGGTTGTCTACAGATGCGAGTTTTCAACTATTTTTCGAAAATTTTAACCCCTCGAAAGGGGTTGAAATAACCACCCCTCAAGACATTTTTTGCCACAACTTTTATATTTCGAAAAAATTCGATATCCAAAAATACGCATTAGATAAACTGGTTCTTTTATAAACTTTTACATCTCTAGCAATTTCCCTTTAAAACTTTTCGTTTATTAATAAATAAATAAAATGTATTACCATTCTCCTCACACCGTATATGATTGCAATCAATCAAAGAAAAACTAAATGTGCTGCTGTCATGCCAGTTGTCACAATTAACTCTTCTGTAAGTTGTCACTGTTATCAGCTAAATACTTTTTGGGTGGAAATTAACAAGAATTATGCCAAATTTTACTAATGATAAATATATGGACATGCTACAAGTGTATTTTGAATGTCGCAAAAACTGTGCTACGGCAACAAGAGCGTATAATGAGAGATATCCAAATCGTCAAGTTCCCCACAGACAAACTTTTTCGGCGGTAGAACGAAGACTTCGGGAAACTGGAAAAATACAGCCGCATATTGAGGGTACCGGCCGAAGACCTACTGTTCGTACTGTTTATCTTGAAACTGCAGTACTTGAAGAGTTTGACGAAAATCGTCAGACTAGTACGAGAAAAACAGCAATGCACTTTAATGTGTCCTGTTTGGAATATTGTCCATGATAATTTATTATATCCTTTTCACCACCGGCCGGTTCAAGATCTACTTGAACCAGACATGCATAAGCGAGTTGTTTTTTGCGAATCGTATCTTAATATTCTAAGAAATAATTTGAATTTTGCCTCAAAGATACTTTTCACAGATGAAGCAACTTTTCAAAGACATGGTTTAACCAATATGCACAATCTTCATTCCTGGGCTCATGAAAATCCTCACGAAGTATCTATGACAACATTTCAACATAATTTTAGTTTAAACATTTGGGCAGGAATTGTAGAAAATGTGCTTGTCGGCCCTTTTGTTTTACCTCATCGACTTGGTGCTGTTGAATATTTGCAGTTCTTAAATGAGCATCTACCACCACTTCTGGAGGAAGTACCATTAAATGTACGTCAGGCCATGTGGTACATGCATGACGGGGCTCCTGCTCACAGCACTGTAGTAGTTAGGCGGTGGCTTAATTTAAATTACCCGAATCGTTGGATAGGTCGCGGCAATGAGGCACCTATCTCTTGGCCTGCACGTTCTCCCGATCTAACGCCCATGGATTTTTTCTTTTGGGGACATATAAAAAGTATTGTTTATGCGACCCCAGTTGACAGTGTTGAAGAGCTACAGGAAAGAATATTCGCGGCGGCTGATGAGATTCGCAACAATCCCATAATTTTTGCTCGAGTCCGTAACAACTTTGATAAACGTGTTAGGTTGTGTTTAGAAAGAAATGGCAATTATTTTGAAAATGTCCTTTAACTAAGTTTTTTGTTTTTTCTCTTTTTGATAATAAATTATTTCTTAGTTTCGTTTTCATTGTACTTCTATTTAATAAAAGTTTCTGCGACATTCAAACAGTTATTTGTGCAACTACTGTAAAGAGTGTGTATTTGTTGTACGATGCATGAAGTTTGCAGCTCGAGACGAAGTTGAGAGCTGCAATCATGTTAAGTGCAACAAATATGCTTTTTGCACATGTTGCACGCAACATTTTTTCTACGATTGTTTTTATTTCAAATTTTATTTAACAGTATTTTACATAATATTAAAATTTTAACTGACAACTGGAAATTAATTGCGCAAATTGTCAATGTCAGACGTTAGGTACTTATGGATATGCTTAGATTAAACTTGTAATCAATATTTTTTTTGTACTACTGTAAAAAAAGTTAAACTTTTGGCACAGTAGGTAGTGCAATAAGTAGTAAATTTTGCACGATCGTAGAAAAAAACACTTGTAGCATGTCCACATATTCATCATTAGTAAAATTTGGCATAATTCTTGTTAATTTACACCCAAAAAGTATTTAGCTGATAACAGTGACAACTTACAGAAGAGTTAATTGTGACAACTGGCATGACAGCAGCACACTTAGTTTTTCTTTGATTGATTGCAATCATATACGGTGTGAGGTGAATGGTAATACATTTTATTTTTTTATTAATAAACGAAAAGTTTTAAAGGAAAATTGCTAGAGAGGTAAAAGTTTCTAAAAGAACCAGTTTATCTAATGCGTATTTTTGGATATCGAGTTTTTACGAAATATAAAAGTTATGGCAAAAAATGGCTTGAGGGGTGGTTATTTCAACCCCTTTCGAGGGGTTAAAATTTTCGAAAAATAGTTGAAAACTCGCATCTGTATTAGTAAACAACCTGTAAAAAATTTGTTATTTGTACCTCGTTCGGTTTTCAAATTACAGCCAATTTTCATAATTTTTTTGGAAACTGATGGATATGATGGATATCTCTTCAGGGGTGAACATTTTACTAAGGCGATTTTTTGCAGATCGTGTTCTTTTGAAATGTATATTTACTGGTATCATTTATGCTACTCCATTCAAAAACACCCTGTATATAATTTTTAATAATAAATGGCGGTGTACAATAATAAATTGGGAAATTTACTGCAAAACCCTTAGCATAAAAAATCATACTTAAAAGTGGTTTAGTACAATGTGTAGTATACAGTCATAATGTCATTAATTTTAAGGGAAGATAGGGATTAAATAAAATTAAAATGCATATTTATGCTGAAATAAAATATTTACAAATAATTATTTAAACTCCTTTTCGGACCGCTCCTGACCGCTGACGGTGTTGATTCATTCACAACTCCCAAGTCAACTCGATTTAGGCCCGATGCGACGGACGTTTCCAAATTTAAACATTTTTCTGATTTAGACATAAATAAACTGTTGTATTGACTATTTTAGAAATTCTTAATAATAATTTAAAATGTTAAAATATGTAATGAGTGACATAAATTTGTGTTTTAAAAGTATGAAATTAACATATTAAATTACCATTGTTACCCACTAAGGATCTCAAGGACCTCGAGCATGCCCTGCCAAAAAAGAGTTTTTGTTAAAATACCTACTAATGTTAATTTTCCAAGCACTACCGGCTGGTGAGATTTCAGATATGCCATATCTCAATAACCAAACATAGGACATAGAGACCTTTTGTAGAAGGAGACCCATTTTACAATTTGCGGAAACAAGTTGAAAAAGCTATGTTCTCCTCTTAGAGATTTTCAGATTGGCTTCTGTAATTATCGCGAAATATTTTCTTTATAAAGGAGGAGGTCAATTAGTCTGGTTTTCGGCCCCTTTCATTTTTGGTCAAAAAAAAGAAAAAATTATTTTTTTTATTATTTATATCCGGGTCTAGTCAGGACCAAGGTCAATTAGAAGTCAGATTGAGAAAAAATGCATTAAATCAAAGTATCTTCGGAGGTAGTTTGTATCAGGCCATTTTAAGGTCGTTTCAAGGTCATTTCAAGATCAAATTGAGAAAAAGCCGAGCAATCAAGTCCGACCACCTGTTATACAGGACTTTGGAATCGCTGAGTTAGAATTCGAGGTTAATTTGTCTGTATCAGGTCATTCAAAGGTCGTCTCTAAGTAATTTCATGGTCAAATTGAAAAACTGGGCATTAAGTCTCACCGCCAGTTATATACATATAGATTTTTGAGATAGCTGCGTTCGAATGCGAGGTTAGTTTGTCCGCATCAGGTCATTAGAGGGTTATTTCAAGGTCATTTAAAGGTCAAACCGAGAAATCGATTAGGTACCGTTTTAGAAGTCTCCGAGTTTGAATCCAAGGGCCAATTATATGATGAATTAGTTATCTACCACCTACTTGATTTGTGTCGATTAGCTTAATGTAAACCTAAGCTAAGGAGGATTAGCCAAGTTTTAGGTCAAGAGATCACTGATGTGGAACCCATGCAAAATCCTACAACCCAAATAAGTAGTTTTCGAGATAAAAGATCTGCCCATTTTCTCCTTCAGATGAACTTGCCCTAAACCTTGCGTAGCTCTGTTTAAACTCGAAAGATTTTAAAAACCTATTTCCAGTATCAACAATTTTAGCTTCGGTCGATAACAGAGGGGTCTGAAATCGTCTCTCACTGACCCTACCAGAAGTCCTTTTTCACAAATCAACCTTGGAGTAACCTTGAACCTTTATTAATACATATAAATGTACCTCGGATCCGAACTCAGCGACTGTAAGAACAGTAATTGAATCCAGGTTTTATTCCATAAATTAACTTTCAAACGACCTTAAAGTGACCTGACACAGACAAACTGACCTCAGATTTGAACTCAGCAACTCCAAATACGTGTATAATAGGCGGTTAAACTTAATTACTTGGTTTTTCTCAACTTGACCTTGAAATGACCTGATACACACAAACTGACCTCGTATGCGAACTCAGTAACCCCAAAGTCCTGCATAACATGTGGTCGGACTTGACCTTGAAATGACCTTGAATCAACCTTAAAATAGCCTCATACAGACAAACTAACCTCCGATTCGGATTCAGCGACTCAAAAGACCTAAGCTCCGAGATCCTTTGATTTAATGCACTTTTTCTCAATTTGACCCCTAATTGACCTTGATCCTGACTAGGAAGGAAAGGGGAGGTCCCGTTTGGGGTGGAATCGATTAGTTATCGGTTATAAATAATAAAAAAATTAATTTTTCTTTTTTTGGTCAAAAATGAAGGGGACCGAAAACCGGCCTTATTGACCCTTTAATGTCAAATTCAAGTTTATCCAGGTATTTAAATTTTATGATGAAGATTTGAATGATGAGGAAATATTTGTAGAATGTATAGCATTTAAAATTTTTATAATGCATGAGCTGTAATTTTAACAGAAAATATCATTTGTCCATTTAATTTGAAATTTAAGTTTATTTTATGAAAAAAATATCTATTTCACAAGAACTAACGAAGCCAATCTGAAAATTCCTAGGCGAGGCCCATAACTTTTTCAGCAAATTGCAAAATCACTCTTTTTCTACTCTACTACAAAAGTATAATCACAGTACATCAGTATACCCTAATGTTTCATTTGGGTCCCATATCTGGTTACTGAGATATAGCATAGCCGAAATATCTCTTTCCAAGATTCAGAATTAAAGCAAATGTTCATGTTCAAATACCTACGTTACCATTAATTCTATGCACAAGTTTGAATAAATGAGTGACGGATGCGATGGAATAAACCAGGGTTGTTACATATTTGTTCGGCGGCAACTTCGATATATTGAGGCAACTGCTGTACTTTTTCTACCTTGGTGTTATATACAGGGTGATTCAGAACTTATCCAAAAAAAAATTCTGGATGTACAGGAGACCCTTACAAATACAATTTTGTAAAGAAAAAATCAAAAAGGTCAGTTCGAAATTGATTCAAAAATACCCTTGTGCACGGCACTGGAAACTGGTCCACTGTAAAATCTGACCTCGCACAATGCGACCGGTATGGCGGCGTGATAAAAACGGACAAAAACTTTCGCAAGGAAAGAAATATGTAAATAGAATTTTATCACACCTATTTTATATCGGCAAATTCAAATGCTTTTGCCTTTATTAATTATTAATAAAATTAATTTGTGTTTTTAAATAATAAAATCATTTGACATACCCGATGCTGCAACAGCAATTGTTCAAAATTTTATCCACTCACGTGTAAACACATTTGGGTCCGTCTTACTCACTTTCTACGAACTAACACAAATGATGTCTTGCTTCACCATAACACAAATACTTCACCATAATACAAATGTTGTCTTGCTTCACCATAAATTAAAACGAGACCCATCAACTCTGAGTTCTATACACGCAAGCCATTTTTGACACTAACTACTAAAAAACTGATGTAAATACCACAGATAACAGGTAAAAACTACCGCAACGACGGATTTCAGTATTAGGAGTCATATGGTTCTCCACGCGTATTGCGAATGACGCTAGAGACTACAGTTGTCCAGCTATGTAGTGGTTAAATGTGCTATAACTTCAATAATTTTTTTCTCAGAAGCTATAGGGATTTTACAAAAAATTTTTTACAATATTGACTCCATTTCTCATGCCGCATCTATTCCCAAATTTTTTTGGATAAGTTGTGAATCACCCTGTATGTACAAGGTGTCCAGTTCATGTTTCAAAAAAACTTGTGTGCGAGTTCCTCATGGGAAAATAATGGGGGTAGTCTTCAGTTCACTCAATAGTAAGGTCCTCTTTCAATTTAATACTTTGTTAATGTACTTGTGCCGCTTTATGTGAGCAAAATAATTCAACTTCATTTTTCTCGAAAATGGTACATGCTACCGAATTTCGACAAGTAGGTATACCCTTTTTTTACAGTATCCTTTAGAGTTTACAGAACCGTTTAGAAATGTAACAAATTT
Source organism: Anoplophora glabripennis (assembly GCF_000390285.2). Lineage (NCBI taxonomy): Eukaryota > Metazoa > Arthropoda > Insecta > Coleoptera > Cerambycidae > Anoplophora > Anoplophora glabripennis. Next base: position 211,153 of record NW_019416832.1, read on the forward strand.
TGACTTTTCACATATATTTTTTTTCGATTGTACCTCTTCAATTACCTGTTTCGACGAGACTGCTTTTCAGAAAGAAACCGTTTGCACATTATTCTTAACACAAAGTTAATGTTTACTCCTGTACAAATTTTGACATTTTTATCTTTAGCCGATTTAAAGATAATTAAGGAAAACCATTTGGAAAGTAACAACTTCAACACACTGTATCTCGAAAACAGGGCAGGCGTCTAAGAAAAAACTTTACATGAACTACCCCTATTATTTTTCCATGAAGAACTTGCACACAAGTTTTTTTTGAAACATAAACGGGACACCCTGTATAACGCGAGCAAATTGGCAGGAGCATCGTCGTGCATGTACCACGTATCGCGTAGCATCTGAATGGGAATATTTTCAAATAATTCTATTAAAAACTGAAAGTGATGCAATCCATTCAGATGTTCCGGTAGAAAATGCAGTCCAATTAAACGATCTCCGTACACTCCTGCTCATACATTGACAATAAATCTCCTCTGTAAACTAAACCGACGAGTAGCGTGTGGATTTTCGTCTAACCAAATATGACCGTTATGACTGCAAAGCTCGGTTTTAGTTTAAAACCTACCGTATTATTCGGTCACTAACCTAGTTTTTATTGCGTTTTTAATGTGTAGTGAACGGCAAGTAGTAAACAGATCTTCTTATCTAGACCTAGTCAACGTTTTCACAATGTTTTGTAATTGAATATGACTTTTTAGTATTATGTTCAATTAATTATTCAGTTTGTGATACATATACCTAGTGACTTATTGATTTTCAAAGAGTGGAATGGTACCCACCTAGTTAAAATACCAGTAGGACTAAAACAAGATTCCATAGCACTTTGTTAATAAAGTTAGGATCCGATGCACTTTGATTTTGAAACCAATGAAAATTTAAGACGACTGGGGAGATCAGACGATTCTAAAGCATAAACTTTTTGAAAATTATACGGAGTTTTCTCATAACATTTTCCGGACCTTGTTGTGGGATATTTTTCCAATCGCCTTGAAATAGTTCTTGTCGAAGTAGTAGGTTGCTCCTCAACTAAATTTAAAACAGCTTCTATTACATTCAAGTCATTTTGCCGATGCCCTGCAAGAGTTCTCGTCGCGGTATCAAAGACTCGGTATCGCAGACATTAAAAAACTCGCGCGAAAGTTGGGGCACTTGAAAAATGTTTGTCTATTAGGGAAACGCTTCCGATGTTCTGCTGCAGCAGCATTCGCAATTCGTAGACATTCCCCTTATAAAACCATCATTTCCGCATATTCGCAAAATTAACCATTACGACCGACACGCGAAACAATCTGAAATAAACTAGTGTTTGCGGGTTGTATTGCATTTTGCATTATTTTTTCCTCATATCCTCTTTCCATATGTATGACATGATCAAATTTGCGGGGGGAAAATGCGGAAGATGCGATTAACGTGTCAAATAATGTTATTTTATTATTATGTACATGGTTCATCCGCTGGCGCGTTTCTGGTCAGAAAATGCGAAGTAGGGCGCTGAATTAACGGGCATTAAGGAGTAATTTGCTTATCTTTTAAAAGGTCGCGTAATGTTTTTGCGATTTTCTGTCTTTATTAGGCCTTCCGAATACGTGGTTAAAATTAATGAATCACCTTGTGCATTAGGATATATCACAAATGAGCCAACAGACTTCAAGGCAGAAACAACTCATGAAAAATTTGAAATATATTCATAAAACATTTTCTCTAAAATGCTTCATTAATGCGTAGTCAAGTGTAAAAAAAAATTGTTAACTAAAAATTTGTTACATAGTTCATTCTAGACGCCCTTCATAAGTTTTCAATAATAACACAGCTCCACAACAAAAATTCTGTACCACAGACATGAGTACATAGATCTTCTGTATTTTTTTATGCTGAATCCGAATCTACAGCCCAAAAACCGATTTAGCAGGACATTTTTTTGTACAACACTAAAATATCCCCTATACTAGGGTGAAATAGTGAGGATAAAAGTAAAGTTATATAATGAAAAGAAACAATTTGTAAATGGGTATTTCATAAATACATACAGGTATTTTGTTATTAGCTCTCACATCTTTTTACTCTTTATTAAGGTATTAAGTAAACTAATTCAAATAAATCCTATCAATTTATAAATACTTCGAGAAAACGTTTTAAAATAATATTTTTAGCATTGGAAAAAAATATATGCAAATTAAATCCATACCCAGCCCTATGAGGGGTCTACTTCCTAAGATCAAATAACGAATGTTAGTGCAAAATAATCAGAAAACCAGAATCTTGTATTTTATCCTACCAATATACAGGGTATCCGGAAAGGCCATATCAGAAATGAAAGGATATACAGAGGAGGTCAAAATAGTTGTAGTACTTCATAAAAAAAATTTTCCAAAGAAAGAAGTTTGAAAAACAAACCCCAATTTTAACTCTTCTAAGTCGTTACCATGACAACAATGAAATTTAGGCAATTAAAGTAACTCATGGTAATGTTCATTTCGCCTTCGTATTATTTGAAGTTTAAGATTCAAAGAATCAAGTAAATTGCCTACAACCCTGTATTAAAGAAATTGAAAATTGTTTCTTTTTTGAAGAAACGAGAAAGCAGGCAAAATTATGGACTTATAGATTTAGTCTAATTAACAAATATTTTGAAGAAAAATTTGTGTATGTTATAGTCCCTGTTTATTCCTTCAGTTCTATCTGCTCGAATTTTGTTGCTTCATTTATGTTGAATGATTAATTCGATTTCAGCTAGACATCCTGTAATTTCAATTTTATTGTTTCAGAAATTAAAAAATTCAATAAAATCAGATTTGGTGGAAAAATGTCCTAAATGTGATGAAGTGGATTGCGATTGCATCATTATAGAAGATGAAAATCCAGTACTTGTAATGCATCCCCTGGATTTCAAACAATACGAAAATTTTAATATGATTCCTTTTACACAGACCAGTGAAAAGATAGCTTTTCAAAATATTCCAAATAAAATTACTAACCCATCGGATACATTAAGTCAATATGATAATGTAAATGACAATAAATAATACAGTGTACTAGTAATAGCTCCCTCTAATACATTAGTTTTGCTATTGTTGAAAATAGAAATCACCAGTGTTTTCGAATTTAAAATAAATATTTTATAATATGTACTAACTACTTGTTTTGACTTTATGCTATAATAATTGGCACGGTATAAAACGTTTTAAGTCAAAATTATTAAAGTATATTTACGGTTACTTATGACATAAAAAAGAGGTGTAATTTTGATCATTGGTATAGTCTTTCCGATATCAATTGAAGAACCAACAGATTGACAGTATATGTACCAGGTTCGGTCGCTGACGCAGCAAGTCGGCATTGAAATATTTGAAAAACTTGTGCCCATGTTTATTTAGCCATACCCATATACAGGTCTGGTCAAATTAAACGTGGAGGTGGTAGAAATGTATACGCTCAGTTGAAGAATGATAGCGCGGGCAAAGGAAAACGAACACAGGCAATAAATCTCAGCAGTTGACAAGTGGTTGATAAATTGCCCAGTAGTGCAGTGCCACAATGCGGAATTTGGTATGATTCAGGTAATTTTAATTTATTATAGGCACCTATCAATCATTCATAATACAATTGCAAAAGGGAGAAATAAGAGTGATATTTTGTTTACTAATATTATCACAATATGGCATTTTGAGACCTTTTGAAACAGAACAACACGAAATTTATCACCAATATAATAAAATTGTTTGAGGACATAATTAATTAAAATATGTTGTTGGCCAAATGAACATAACAATAGAAATTTTCTACACATTATATACAAATTAATATAATTTTCTACCTTTAGCAGAAAACTTTTTTAGGGACGCCCGTGAAACTCATTAAATTCGATTGCTCGGTTTTTATGCATGTTCAACTGACTTCGGAAGAACTATACCACTCCAGCCAATAGTGAGTGCAGAAAGACACTTAAGAGGATAAGGGCAATAACTATTGCCGCATATATAATACAAATTATTATAATTTTTTATCAGAAAACTTTTTTAGGGACGCCTATGAAACTTATTAAATTTTATTGCCAGTCGTTTTTTTGCATGTTCAACTGACTTCGGAAAGACTATTATACTTCAATATCTAAAATTCCATTTCCAATAACACGGTCAATGTTATTGATTCGGCAACCAGTACTACATGTAGTCGAAGGAGTAGGTTTATAGAATATGCTTCAGTTGCTGTCTGTGCACCCAGTTGTAAGGGAGAAAAAAGGTAAGATATATTAAAATTGTGTAATTATCGTAAATAAACACTCTAAAATTTCATGTACCTATATCCAAAAGGGCAAACGCAATTTTGGTGCTTTTCATTTGAAAGTCATTAAGGTACCTAACCTATCTGTTGTACAAATTGGTTGTTACATTGCGATTCTAAAACAATTCGGTAAAACTACCAAAGCTTCGCGGGGTATCTTTGAGTACAATTTTCGGGCAATTTTGATCGCATGATCAAAGTTACCCCATGAGCAATAACTTATTACGTCGTATAGTAGGTACCAACTTTTTTGGTACACTTTACAATCGTTATAAAGGACTCCATATAAGAACGGTAGGTCGCCTAACCCTTTTCACACATAAAGAAGAATTAAAGATGGTGAAGTCAGCGGCAGTATGTGGCGATTGGGGATTCCCTTTAACCAAAGCCGACCTGCAACAGTTGACCAAAAACTATCTGGATCAACAAGAAAAGATTGTTCCATGATTAAAGGACAATAAGCCGGAGATTGATTTTGTAAATAACTTGCTAATCAGGCACAAATTCGAAGTTGTTAAAAGAGTAGCCGCAAATAATAAGCGTGCTAGAGCAGCAGTTGGCGAAGAAAACCTGAAAGGATATTTTAACACTCTTGAGAAAACAATTAAAGACCGGCCGAAATATTTTCAATTATGAGGAGACAAACTTTGCGAACGACCCCGGCAAGAGTTTCAAAATTTATCGGCGAGGAGTAAAATACCCGGAGCAGGTATGCAATTTTAGCAAATTAGCTACTACAGTATGTGTGGTTCTGCTTTAGGGGTATAATTACCCCCATATATTATTTACCGAGCCGACAGAATGTGGAACACTTGGACAGCAAATGGTCCTAAAGGTTTTCCTTCCTGCACGGAAAAATGTTGCTCTGCAGGAGTAAGTTATAACCGTACACATCATGGCTGGATGGAATCATTAACATTCCGAGATTGGTTTAAGAATTAATTTATACCTCATACAACGGTGTTGGAGGGCAAGAAAGTATTAATTGGCGACAACTTAGCTGCACATTTTACAGATGATGTTCTGAAATTATGTGAGGAGAACAACATAGCTTTTGTATGCCTAGTCCCTCACTCGACACACTTGACTCAGCCTTTAAATCCAGTGCTTTTAAAGTGGAAGAAGAAAAATCCTCGCATAGCATCGTTACCAAAAGGAGACTTTCCTAGGGTGCTTTAGGAATCATTATATGTGCTATGGATAAACCTGACTCAGAAAATGAGCCAGGAGCCATCAGCAAAAACTTAATTACTGGTTTTTCTGCAACCGGTGTTGTCCCTTTTGATCCTGAAAGGGTACTATGTAAAATCCCTGGACACGAACCAATGATAAGGGCAGAAACTATTAATGCAACCCTAGTAGATTATTTAAAATCCCAAAGATATGATGATAGGCCAAGGAAAATGATAGTACAGAGAAGTCATTGATGATGAGGAAAATCATGATGAAAGCGAGGAGGGCAACTATCTTCATCTCGATAGTGATACAGACACTACTGCTTATACTCCCAACCATGACCTTAAAATAAATGTTGGAGATTATGTTCTGGTCAACATGAAGGTGGAGAGTTCATCATCCCTCAATAATTTTGAAGCTAATGTGATAACTGAATGTGATACCGACGACGAATTAATCGTAAGATTGATTTATGAGAAGAAAGACTGGGATATTTTATTTTGTTTTTCCTGATATTCTCGATGAAAGTACAATTCATAAATCTCAGATAGAAGCTGTGATAAAACCAGTTTTATTAAAAGAAGAAAATATGTATTTAAGAATTTCTAAAGCTACTGTTTTTAAAATGTTTACGATATATTTTTAGAGAATATTTCTTGTTTTGTACTTAGTATATTTTCTTGTTTTTGTTTTTATATGGATAATATTTTTTTTATTTATATATTTGTCAGATAATACCAAGTATTTTATAGTCTTTCCGATATCAATTGAAGAACCAACAGGATGACAGTATGTTCCAGGTTCGGTCGTTGACGCAGAAACTCGGCATTGGAATATTTGAAAAACTTGTTCCCATATTTATTTAGCCATACCCATATACAGGTGTGGTGGAGGCGGTAGAAATGTATACGCCCAGTTGAAGAATGAGTGTGTGGGCAAACAGCAATACTCACTGTTGCCCTGGTCGACTGCGTCATAAATTTCAGTTATCGACAAGTCGCCTGACAGTGCACTGCAGCAATGCGGAACAAAACAAAATTTACTATCAATATAATAGAATTGTTTGAGAATATAAATAATTAAAATATGTTGTTGGTCAAATGAACATACAATAGAAATTTTCTACACATTATATACAAATTATTATAAATTTTTACCTTTAGCAGAAAACTTTTTTCGGGATGCCTATGACTCATTAAATTTGATTGCTCGTTTTTTTTTATACAATCATGTTCTACTGACTTCGGAAAGACAATACAAATAAAGTGTATTGTTTCACTAAATTGGAGATATTTGATGAAATAATTGTTTCTATGCACAAATGAAGGTAGCATGTTAATATTTTTTTATCAAAATATCCTATATCTGGAGCTTCATTTATGACACGCTTGAGAAACAGGCAAAATTTAACAAAATCCAAATGTGATCAAGATTGTCCCAAAATCAGTAAAATTTTGATCAGCTCATTTTAAAAATTTTTTCTCGTTTGATTTTTATCCAATAAATTTTTTGTTTTTACCAAGTTGTACTAGAAGTAACTTTAAATCGATTTGCATTCTTTATTAATTAAAATACTCTTTTAGGTACTAGAATAATATTGGGCAGAATAGACCCATTCAGTGATATATAATTTTAAACTTTTTCTTTAATTTTCTGATAGTATTTAACCACCTAAATACATCTTAAAAAAAGTAAGTCAACACTGCAGGAGAACAGGTAATGACGTCACGATACCGGCCACTCAGCAATCATGTCGCGAGCAGTGGGAGAGATGTGTAGATATTTGCTATACTTTTACCTATATTAGATACCTATATTTTTAAGTGTATAAATAGAGACTGTATAAGAGATATACCTCAAGTCTTGTTGAAATGCATTTATTTATTATAAACATAGAATGACTTGAAATACCTAAATACATTTTCGGATTTTTCTCAATGACGTAAATGGTTCGCTTTTCTACATTTTCTGTTGCGTTCCATTTTTGTACAAATGTACCCAACGTACTAGACTCGGTTCTTGTCTAGTATTTGAAGCAACTCAGAACCACCCTCGTTTTTCTTTGGTTGCCCGTCTAGGGGGTTGTAAAATATTATTATTTAAATAAATTGCTTATAGGTCCCTTTCGCCACGTATTTCGAAATTTTTGTGGACGGGAAAGTTTAGATGGGGTAGAATTTTTTTTTTCGGCATAAATTTGAAAATTCTGCTCTAAATGTTCAAATAATATTTATAACCCCCTAGACGGGCAACCAAAGAAAAACGAGGGTGGTTCTGAATTACTTATAGGTCCCTCTCGCCGACGTATTTCGAATTTTTTGTGAACACGAACATTTAGATGGGGTAAAATTTTTTTCCGGCATAAAGTTGAAAATTGCGCTCTAAATGTTCAAATAATAATATTTTACAACCCCCTAGACGTGCAACCAAAGAAAAACCAAGTTGGTTTTGAGTTGCATACCGTCGATGGAGAAACTGTGGATAACATCACACAAACTTTTCATTTTTCGGTAATGAAATAAATATTTTATTCGGAGTCGATCCTGAGGTACTTTTGCGGCCTGGAACTATACAATATTTGTACAATCCTCGGTTTCGACCAATTTAGACATAAAAACAATGATTAACGAAACTGCCAAGCGAACTACACACCGTATGCATGAACACAGAATGGGACGAGAGCGAGCGTGAGCGGAGTGCTCTGCCAGTCGCCTGTACCGGTATTATGACGTCAGGCAATGGTTGCTCAACGTTTTTCCGCACTCTGTTTTCATTAATTTATTTCACACATTTCTCGTTGAAACAAAAAATTTGTTTTTGGCATAGTAACTAATTAAAGGGTAAACTTTTAGAATATGCAAAAAAATTCTACTGAATGGGCCTATTGAATATAAATTAATCAATGTAGCCTTGTTTTACGGTAGCTTCAAAAGGAAGAATATTTGTGTGTCGAATGGAATTTAGTTAGCGAGCACTTTTTGCATATCCGAAAAAATGGGAGGGAGAATAGTGAAAGTTTTGAATTTGTATGATACCTAGCCGTTGTCGTTTTAAAATTTTTGTAACTTACTTTAAAAATGAAGTTTTGCATTAATATTCAGTTTAAATGTAGTTAAAATATCACATTTTTATATACAACAAAAGAGCAAATTCCCATGGCTTTAATTACCATCAAAATGAACACATAGCAACACTTGTTCAACTTGAGCAATTGCAAGATTGCAAAACGGATTTTATTGATGGATAATCAGGTTGATAATAATGGAATATAAGAATTAAAAATAGGGAAAAGATTAGTTCTCTGCGGCGCGCGGCGTGTTGAAATGGGCAGTTTCTAACTAAATATCTTTAGGATATCAAAATATGATAATGGGCTGAAACCGCAAATCTGTATCTGGTATTTTTATTAGGTTCTATTACAATAAAATGTATGTTTCTTTTTAATAATAAAATTTGCCATAACAGAAAGTGAAAAAAGGAGTAAAAAGGTTAACCTCAAAAAAGTTTGGTCCTAAAATGTTCCCGCGGAGCACTGCACTGAACGCCCTGTATGATATAGCCAAAAATTAATAACTGCAGAGCATTTAGCATCCCCAGAAACCCCACATAACAAAATTTCAGTTCATTCGGTCGAATTTTGTGAAAGATAGCACTGAAACTAGATTTTAAAAAATTATTTTCAACGCCCTTTCAACAAATTGTAATATTTTCTTAAATTCTATCAGGCCCTGAATTTATACTAGTGTTTTTCAGAACACCCTGTAGGGGTGTTCCAGAATAACGTGTACAACGGAAGACTACAGATTCGTGGACTCAAAATAGGCAGGTTTAGGCAAATTCACCTAGGTATATCCGAAATCGCTTCGTTGGGCCGCTTGATGGCCTTAAGGTGTGGTTTCGGTGGTGCGTCTGGCGGCTGCGACTAGCGATTGCGACTGGTCGCAAATTACTGCTTTAATGCATATTAGATGCACGTGGCAACTGTGAGGCGTTCCAGCCGCGGACGCTAGCGATCGAGTCGCAGCGTCAGCGACTCGACTGCCTATGGGACCAGTCTAGCCGCAGTCGCAGTGGAGAAATGGCGCGTTTTTCTGCTCATGACGACGAAATATTAGTAGAAGAACTTCAAAAATATCCCTCCCTTTTTGATTATGAAAATCAAAATTATAAAAATTTTACAATCAAAGAAGAGGCATGGAAGCGAGTGGCATTCTCAGTTGGAAAAAATGGTAAGTAGATGGCCCTTGCAGCACAAATTTGCCTGTACGAATATAAGGAAATATAGATACATTTCAAATTTAGTTTTTCCATAATATACTCGTAGTTAGTTCTGAAGTTTTTGAAATATTGCTCTAAATAAGAATTAATGTGCGGATGGAACTTTTGGAATAAAAAATAACAATATATTGCTATATTTTTAATTGTATTCGTTTACTATATAATTCTACATTACTTTTGAAATGTGCTTTTCTTGCCAATCTACAGCTCCCTTTCCATTGAAGAAATTCATAAATTCATTTCTTATTTGAAAGCCTTCGGCATTCTGAAATCCTCCTGCTCTAGTAAAATTCTGAAACACATCGGTTTGCTTTTCATTTGGATCATATTCGTAGCGAGAACATCCGTTTTTTTCCAAGTATCCTTCTCGCAGTAAATTATGCAAACAACAAGCGGCAATTATCAAATTGTCACATACCTCAGGTTTTACAGCTATATGGGTGTAAAACACTCTAAACACCTGTGACAGCAATCCGAAAGCATTTTCACTTACTCTTCGTGCTCAACTCAATCTGTAGTTAAATACAGCTTTGTCTTTATCAGAACTTGCTGATAATTTATTAAATGGTTTCATTATATGTTTGTGCAAACGAAAGGCTTCGTCTCCGATAATTACGTGTGGCACTTTTTTGTTTGAATTGGGAAGTCTTTGGTCCAATGGAAAGAAATCTTCTGAACATAATACTTTCCTTTCAAAAGCAGATTTATTAAAAATCGAACTATCACCTTCCTTTCCATATGACCCAACATCCAAAGCAACAAATTTGTAATTTGCATCAACTAATGCAAGCATAACAATAGAAAAATAATCTTTATAATTAAAATATAAAGAACCGGATTTGGCCGGCGCAAAAATTCTTACGTGTTTGCCATCTATAGCTCCAACGCAGTTTGGAAAATTCCACCGTTGCCAAAAGTCAACTGCAATTTTGTTTAGCATTTCAGTAGATGTCGGTGGAATAAAAATTGGTACCAAGTTCTTACAGATTGCTGCTAATGTTTATTTTACAATAATGCTTATATAACTGTGGGGTATTCTAAAGACAAATCCAAGAGATCTAAATGACTCTCCGGTAGCCAAATACCTGCAAAGAAAATGCAGATAAGTAATTTTAATTATGATTCTTCAGTGGACGATTGCAAAAAACGTTGGAAGAATATTAAGGACACATATTTTAGAAATAAAAGGAAACATAAATTAGGAACCGGTTCGTCCTCATCCGACAAACCGGTGAAGTGGAATCTTTACGAATGCCTTTCCTTTCTTGATAAAATTAAACACGAAAGGAATTCCAAAAACACATTAGAAGAGTTAACTTATAGCCAACGTCAGATCAACAGTGAAAATGGTGAAGACGACTCTATTTCAGTCCATCCTGATGTGGAAGATTTAAATTCATCGTCACCTCAAATTTCATGTGTGCAACCAAAAAGAAAATTAGACGTTGAAGACGATTGTTTAACGTCAGACAGTCGCTGTTCTACGCCTATGACAAAGCGAAAGGCCAAAAACTACCGCGTCATCAAGGAATCGAAAGACCCTTTATTTACTAGTTTCGAGGAAAGAGCTCAGAAACGTATGGAACTTTTAGAAGACCTACAGAAAAATAAATCAGCGGAGTTGGAGGATGACGTAGATTACTTTATGAAAAGTATTAGTTTGTCTGTGAAGAAGCTCCCACCTGTTTTAATAAATGAAGCAAAACTTGGTATCCTAACCCTTGTAACTAACCTGCAATCTAGAGCAATGTCTTCATTTATTCCCCAAACAACTTCCTCTCAAGTAGGCCTTGACTCAAACTCAATGGAATCATATGATTATCATACTAATACAAATTCAATCTACGAACAGTTAAAATAAATGATCCTTTTACATTTAGATAAAACTTACAATAATTATTGTTTTATTTTATTTTATGCGAATTTACTTTAAGTTTTTGTAAAATAAAAAAATATTTTTATTAAACATTGTTTTTTTACTTACCTCAAAGTTAGTGCCAACTTTTCCTCTGCTGTGATAGGAAATTGTACAAAATTTGTTCCAGGCTTTCTTATGTCACCTTGTATAAGTGATAAAACAAAATTAAACTGTTTAGGATTTAATCGAAAAAAATCCCTAAATTTTCTTTCATCTTCTTTTAAATGACCATAATCAGGAGATTGAAATATCCTTCCATCTTACGTTTTCTGTATATATCATGGGCGTCACACCTCTTGTGTAATAGGGTTTGTTTTTACAAGTGTTCTTCATCATCTTCTTCTTCTAATAAAATCAGATATATAAGATCTTTCTCATTCATTTATTTAATTAAAAACAATGAGAACCTCTTATCTTAACCACCAGACGTAAAATAACAAGTGAGTCGCGCTTTTCTAGACGCTCCACTATAAACACCCACCCCGCGCGACTAGCAGCTGCGCTTAGTCGCAGTCGCAAGCCGCGGACGCCAGACGCACCACCGAAACCGCACCTTAACAGATGCTCGGTCGCGACCGCTGGGCACAGGCTTGGTCCGATCGGAATGAATTTTCATGTCTATGTAGATTGGNTTTTATTAAACATTGTTTTTTTACTTACCTCAAAGTTAGTGCCAACTTTTCCTCTGCTGTGATAGGAAATTGTACAAAATTTGTTCCAGGCTTTCTTATGTCACCTTGTATAAGTGATAAAACAAAATTAAACTGTTTAGGATTTAATCGACGAAACAATCCCTAAGCTTTATTTCATCTTCTTTTAAATGGGCATTAATAAGGAAATTGAAATAGCCTTCCCTCTTCCGTTGTTTGTATATATTATGGGTGTCACACCTCTTGTGCAATAAAGTTTGTTTTCATAATCTTCTTAAGGGCCCCATATTCTTTAAATAGTGTTTTCCACAAAGACGAATAATTTCAAACATTTAATAACTGAATATTATAAAGCTTATCAAATAATAGGAATGTTATGTCATGCCATCTGGTTATTTTCAAAGACGCCGCAGTAAAACGAATAAACAGATGCAAAAAATGATCAAACCATCAAGGTTTTAGGTACTGAAGTCTACGAAACTACTAACTTTTTTATATATAACTCTACATGTAAATATTCTTATAACATTTACTTGCTTAGTCCTACATATAAAATTGTTTACTTTTATTTATAAGTACGTGAAAATAATTCTTAAAATGTGGGGTTAGGATAACAGCAAACGCATGTTTTACAAACGCTTTTTTCTTAGTTATTATTTTATTTGAGTAAATTTAAATAGTAACAATGAATAAAAAGAACACCAAGGATTTTATTTTTGTGCTTACTTTTGTTGTACACGTTTCAGTTTTCAAGATTTCAGTACCTACCTAAAAACGCTAGAAATTTGACTATTTCTCGGCCAGGGATATGGCCACCTTAAATTAAATATATAAGATCTTTCTCACTCATTTTCCCTATTTAAAACAAATAAATAAAACAATGAGAACCTATTATATTAACCACCAGACGTAGACTAACAAGTGAATCGCGCTTTTCTAGACGCTCCACTGTAAACACCCATCCCGCGCGACTAGCACCTGCGCTCAGTCGCAGTCGCGAGCCGCAGCCGCCAGACGCACACCGAAACCGCACCTTTAGAGTTTGTCAAAATTTTTTGAAATTTGTAAATAACTCGAATATGTATCAATCGATTTTGATTATTTTATTTTTGGAGTGTGGATTTTTGCTTTCGATCTACACAGTTTGGTGTTATACACAGTGTTTTTTAAAACTTAATTTCCTACAAAATTGATGTATGGTGATAATATCCGTTCATAACTTTTTCCTCTTTCGGGCAATAATGACAACTATTTTTTATTTGATAAGTGATACTATTGTAACGCCCTTTCTACTTTACTGGGTTTTGATTTTGGTGGTGACGGTTCGGTTCAGACGTTACTTGTGGCCGCCCCCGGTATACTACCAACTCTACCCACACAGCACAATGACATTCGTAGGATGTACTGAGGATAACTTCTCAGGATGTATAGGATATCCTCGGATAGGTACACAATCACCTCAGGATGTACCAGGGATATCCAAATGGAACGTCCCGGGATTTGCTCGTAACGTCCTGAGGACATCCGCCTGGCTATCTGCAGGAGATTATCAGGTTATCAGTGATCAAATGAGGACGTCCTAGGATTTACTGTGTATGTCCTCAAGACATCAGCCGGGCTATTATCAGGTTATCAGTGGATCAAATGAGGACAACGTAGGCTTTACTGTTGATGTCCTCAGGACATTAGCTGGGCTATATACAGCACATTTTTAGTACTTATTGGGCTAATAAAAAAAATTACAGGNTATCAACCTATCTGTTTCGTATGAAAAAAGTTACATTTTATAAGTTGACGAACTTCATTATGGAAAACGATAAATATGCTAAAATTAAGAAAAAGTTCCGAGGAGGTCGTTATCCCGTTAACCCAGAAAAATCTCTTCTGGTTTTTATATGGTATGTGGCTCACAAAGATACTCTGCATCAAATTGGAGACAGATTTGATATGGTGCCATCTACAGTTATGCAAATTGTAAATTTTTTTTATATGTCATAATTAGTGTAAAGAAGAAAATCATATTTTGGCCAAGCACTGCTGAAGAATACCTACTAAACATTTTTCATATTCAGACATTTCAGAAACGTCTCAATTTTTCTTGAAACATTTCATAAAAAAGGCATGTAACATTCTCGTAACATAGCAGAAACCCAAAATATCCTCCCCAAAATACGTTTCCAATGGAACGTTTCAAAAAATTGATTTCGGTAACATTTTTTTTCGGTTTCATTTATGCACTCGATATTTTTATTTAACGTTTCAGTATATTTTCAGAAATGTTTCAGTAACCTAATATTTTCGTTATCATATTGTTTTCATGGTGGTCTCAACATTAGAAAATTCCCATTTCAGAAGCGTTATTGAAACAATATAAATAATATTATGAGCAATTCTTGAAATGTTTCCGATACTATTTTGTAATATTTTCATTTGAGACTTATTTAAACTGTAGATCAGTTTGTATTGAAACATTTAATTCTCAACAAATTTATTGAATATTTTACTTAAAATGGAAAATGGACTTAAAATTTGCTTTTATATTTAAAAAAGATTTTGAAGTTTTAGTAAATACCTTTTTAGTTTGAAGCAGTAACCTTTGTCAGAATAAATTTTTTTTAGAAGTTGAAAAAAATTTCGAAACTTTCTTTAACGATTTCTAAAAAAAAATTATTTTGACAAAAGTTACGGCAGTTATTCGGTTAATCCGACACGAGCTCGGTTCCAATTAATACGAATTAATGGGTCTCCACTGTACCTTGCATATGAAAACATAAGTTTTGATACATACTCTTCTAGTTTAAAGGAATGCAACAAATAACTTTCATAAAAAATAAAATCTTTGGGGAAATCGATAACAAAAAAAGTCTCCCATATGAACATGAAATGAAAAAAGAAATACTTATATAAAACTCTTTATTTATGTGTATACACATACAAACAAATATTTCTGTACTTAAATAATAAACTACTTACACTAGTTGTCAGTTGTTGTAGTTTCCTTAGTTTTTCCTCTATCAAATCTCAGTTGGGCTTGTCTAAGCCAATTAGATATTACCGTTTCAAAGTAAGCATCAGTGACATCAGGAAATCTTTTGCGGGCTGCATCTACATCAGAAAAAATATTAAAACGAATCTGTATATGTACTAAGTAGCACACGAAGAAAAATGTCCCCTAATCGCATATCTAATTTTTAATAGGTCAATTAAACTGGGTATATTTATTTATTTATTTATTTATTTATTTAAGAAGTCCTTGCCTTGCAGATATAAAACCCAATTACAAAGCAAGATGACAAGAAAATACAAGAAAAAGCACAAATACATCTTACATAAGTTAACAAAACAAAAAAATAAATAGCAATAAAAAAGTTGAATAACACAGATTATGATGAAAAAAAAAGAAAGAAAATGCCAGAGTTTTCAATGAATCAATGCTCTGGAAACGGCTAACAGAGTACTGCTGAAAATATAAAAATTTAATTCACTGTTACATACATCACACATTAAATATAACGGAGAATTTTAAAGCGTTCCTTCTTGGTGTAGGTAAATAAGAGATATTAAAATACCTTTGAATTATTCTGGGTACATACAAATTTAATCTTGATAAAATATCAGGACAATCAATAAGATTGTTAATTATTTTATACAATGTGATTAGCATAAAGTATTCTCTGCGATTTTTTAATGAAGAAAAGTTAAACCTCCTTAACAAGTCATCATGTGGAAAACCCTGCTCGGGATAAAAACCAACGCTTTTATATGTCAAATATTTTAAAAACTTCCGCTGTATTCCCTCCAATTTGGTATCGTAGACATCATAGCTCGGAGCCCAAACAACTGCCGCATATTCCAATTTAGATCTAACATATGATGTGTAAAGTATCTTAATTACATCACAATTTGAGAAATCACGTGTACATCGTACAATAAAACCAAATGATTTTAATGCCTCAGAAATAACAGTATTTATGTGATGAGAAAAAGATAGTTTTGTGTCAAATAGGACACCTAGATCCCTAAACATATCTACTCTAGAAATACGATTGCCATTCAGT
>NW_019416832.1:230380-238369 GCF_000390285.2 Anoplophora glabripennis
AAGGATGCCACAAGATAGGTAATATTTCTAAGGATGTCATAAAATCATCAGCTTATAAAATATATATTGAATATACACTGGAGCTCAATAAGATAGGATTTCATTTTTTATTTTTTTGAGTATTGTTGACATTTTTGTATAGCACTAATACTTTATATACACAGTAGTTAAGGTGGATGCAGAAAAGTAGAAATTTTTACTGGATGTTACAAGATACTGTGGTCGACTATATATATATATATAGCGCTACTTACTACCTCATTTCTCTTCGAAAATTTAGCTTTTCTCCTCATTTCATACCTTTCACCTCTGAGGCGGAAGGTACCAACCAAGAAAATGGTACTATTCACCTCTTCATGGTACTGCGCATGCCTTAATTTCCGTTGCGCATGTGTAGATAATATGTTGTCTGTTTACATACGGCTGTCGTCATGGTTCCAAATAATGCTTTGGTATAACTGCTTGCATATTGTACATAATACAAATATAAATTGAAATTGTTACTCAGTAATTTATATACAGGATGATATATTCCTTAAGTGTCTTTATTTTTGTAACCTGGATAGGTACCTATTGAAATATTTAAGGTGGTTCTGGAAAAGTTTTTTTAATAAAAGAAGAAATTAATATTGTTAATCTTGAACGGAGTTTTTCAATAAAAAACAATAAAACTATTTTGTGTAGATGTTAATTATTTTTAGTTTAATAAAACCACTTTATCTTTTTGGAAAACTTGGTACATGGGTTTAAGTTTGAACAGATTAGATAGGTTGTAATTTTATAAAGAAAATATGTTACATCATACTTTTTATTTCTAAACTGACATACACATTGCTCTAAATAACACTATTAATAAGTCATTTTAAAATTTGTGTTTGTAGCTGCATATTTATGGAACTGACAATATAGTGCTGTATCGGGGCATTTTTTATTACAAGCGGCATCTTGTTCACTAATTTGTACTTGCAGATGAAGGTAAATTTATCTATCTCTCTGACGATTCTGTGCTTCTAACAAATTTTCCAAAAATTTAAAATGTTTTTTTCTGCCCTCATGCTCCTCTTCATGAAGTTTCTGTATTAAGTCTAATAACTGACTATTAGTGCTCTGGGGCTTCGCACTTCTTGATACTGAAAAACTGTTTTTTATTTTAGATCTGTTTGTAATTGTATCAGGCATCTCTGGTATATCTTCAAGTACACAATTGTCAGTATTGTTTTCTTTCTCATTTTCACTCAAAGAGTCCTGTAGATTTTGTGAATTTGATTTATCTTTCAATCCAAGAATTCCATGCATTTCATCAAAATAAGGAGGTGCATCTCTTTTCTTCTCCCCTGTGGTATTTACAATAATTTACATGTTTAATATAATTAAAGTACTGCTTCTGCAGATTTACGAACTTCTGCCTCAATTTTTTCATTACTTCATTAGGAGTACATCCAAGGTAATAACCACATAGTGCCATTTCTTCAGCAATTTTCTTCCAAATTTGTCGCGATCTGCACCTTATCGACAAGACGTGCCAGCAATAGTGCGCCACAAAGCTCTAGTCTCGGTAGAGTTACTGTTTTTATGGGTGCAATTTTTGATTTTGCGCATAATTTACAGTTGTGATGACCTAACGGATCGAAGATCTTTGCAATTTTTGATAAGATATGACGCTTTGTCACCGCATTGGATGTGTCTAGATTTACATTTTAATTGAAACTATCCTTGTCTGAATCTTAGCTTAGTCCTAAAGTTTTAACGTTTTTATTATCCGAAATATCAAATAAAGGGATGTAGGATGAATCCGAATTTTTAATAAAAGCTTTACTGTTCGAACGCCATTTTCTCAAAGGGAAACCTACTTTGTTTAAAATATTTGTTATTTGAGTTTTAAGTTTTAGGGCACTTTCTACGGAATCCGTACCGCTGATCGAGTCATCGACGTAAAAATAATGTTTGATTACACTGCTAGTAGACCAGGCGGTATCTGTTTTGGTTTGGGTGAATCGTATATCCACGGAGATTTTTGGCTTTTTGGCTTTTAAATATCACTAGAAATGAAAATTTTTCTATACGCATAAAAAAAACGTGGGCATAACTTTTGACGACACAATATGTTAAAATAATTTAATTATGTATGTTTTCAAGAGTTGATTTTAGGCGAAAATGGAAAAGGAAAAAAATGTTTGTAATTAATTTTTTTACAAAACATGACTAGTTATAAATCGAATGAATCATGATTATTATGGTAAAAATCGAAAAAATCGCAAAAATGGGGTTAAAAAACAATACTTTTTAGGGAATTTTTTTGGGGTATTTAAATTGGGTATAGGACCTTTATACTTGGCTCAAGAAAACTTCATGTTATGTAGAATCTTCACACCAAATTTCATCAAGATCGGTTCCATAGATTTTGCATAATAATTTTGCAATCCAAATTTTAAAAAAAAAATTTGATTTGATTGAATATTCACAAAGTTATTCTAATTATAAGTACAAAAATTCGACAAACAAGCGCCAGAGCTCTCCTAGTTGACGGATTCGAATTTTTCAAAAAAAGTTTGAAAGCTTGAAAGCCCTTCTATATGTGATTAAATTTCCAAGTATCTGAGGGCCTTGGTTTTTGCTGTGCAAAATTTTGAAAATTGCAAATATTTTTTCAAAATTTGGATTGCAAAATTATTATGCAAAATCTATGGAACTGATCTTGATGAAATTTGGTGTGAAGATTCTACATAACATGAAGTTTTCTTGAGCCAAGTATAAAGGCCCTATACCCAATTTAAATACACCAAAAAAATTCCCTAAAAAGTATTGCTTTTTAACCCCATTTTTGCGATTTTTTCGATTTTTATCATAATGATCATGATTCATTCTATTTGTAATTAATCACATTTTGTAAACGATTTAATTACAAACATTTTTTTCTCTTCCATTTTCGCCTAAAATCAACTCTTGAAAAGATACATAATTAAATAGGAAGAAAAATATGACATTTTTTTAATTTTTGTAACATATTGTGCCGCCAAAAGTTAAGCCCACGTTTTTTTTATGCGCATAGAAAATTTTTTATTTCTAGTGATATTTGAAAGCCAAAAAGTCAAAAATCTCCGTGGATATACGATTCACCCAAATATGGCTTTTTGAAACAGATACCGTCTGGACTACAGCTTGAGGATACTGTGTCTCGTTATCAATGGCCGCTTGCTGTAGACAGCGTATTGCTAAAAACGCCGCCGGAGCAGTGCCGTACGTAACTGTTTTCAGTTTGTAACATTTTAATTGGTCGTGTGGCTCCGCTCGCCAGATAATCCGTTGGAAATCCGTTTCTGCGTCTGCGACATTTACCTGCCGGTACATTTTCTCTATGTCCGCGGTAAAAACAAAATATAGTCCAGGCAAGTTAGACCAAAATCACCCAGAATACGGCAATTTTTTTCTGATGAACCGATCGAGTTACGGTTTTCGGCATTGTCTTCGGAAAAATATCAGGAAAAAAGTCTATATATTATACTTTGGGGCTGGATCGAAACTGCATTTAGAAGGCAATTACTCAGCTATTCGGTGTTTTACAGAAGGCTCCCCTTGCCCCCTGGGGGGGCCCTGGAGCGTCGGACATATTTTTCAGTGTCAAAATCGAAATCCCCGACCCCAAAAACCCCCGGGTGGGGATTTAGAAGGCAATTACTCAGCTATTCGATGTTTTACAGAAGACTCCCGCTTGCCCCCCTGGGGGGCCCCAGGGCCGTTGGGTATATTTTTCAGGGTCAAAAAACCCGTGCATACAAATTTCTACAACTTTTAGTCAATTTTTACCATTTTTAGAAAATCCGGAAAAATTAATGCACTCCAAGATACACTTTATGCACCCGCAATGCAGTTTCGATCCAGCCCCAAAGTGTAATATATAGACTTTTTTCCTGATATTTTTCCGAAGACAATGTCGAAAACCGCAACTCGATCGGTTCACCAGAAAAAAATTGCTGATTTATTGTCTAACTTGCCTAGTCTAATAGTGATGAGATGATAATCGAAAATAAATCGCGCTGAATAGTAGGTCCAACCTTAAGACAGTCGTTCAGTGACAATCCCGTGTCAGTACGCGCGGAAGCATCAAATACTACCCTGAGTTTGGTAGTCGTGCTGCTTTCATTTATCACGCCATGATGAGGTAAATAATAAATAAGGTCGAGTTTTGTCACTGTCATCTGCGCTTTCGTTGACACACTTCATATGGCCTAGGGTTTCGTATTCATGCATAAAATTCTGATATTTTTGTTTTAAATTCCGATTTAATAGCAATTTTCTTTCCAAAGATAGAAATCGATTTAATGCTGTTTGTTTGGATTTGGCCAAGTTGTTTTATATTTTCCTTCATCGGTAAACTCACCTCAAACCTACCCTGTATATCGCGCCTATGGGTTTTTGTAAAATGCGTCTCACATTTGATTTCCTCTTGCGAGTATTGTTTGTTTGCGCTAATTTCTTCGATCCTGAAGAAATCTTCTACGTGATTATGTAAG
Source organism: Anoplophora glabripennis (assembly GCF_000390285.2). Lineage (NCBI taxonomy): Eukaryota > Metazoa > Arthropoda > Insecta > Coleoptera > Cerambycidae > Anoplophora > Anoplophora glabripennis. The sequence goes on from NW_019416832.1 coordinate 234,892, forward strand.
ATTTCATTGGAAACCATTAAATTCCATTTAATTTTCTCTGTATAGACTGGCAGAGAAATGTTACCCGTTATTACCCAGTCAAGTCTTGTTTTTTTGCAGAATTGGACCGATTTTGCTCATTTTTATTTGACCCACACACAAAATGTCGAAAAACACACCTGCTCCTAAAAGTATGTCAATAGGACCCGATTCATTGAAATGCTCGTCCGCTAAAATGATATCGCTCGGTATATTCATGATCGATATGTCAAATGAAATTTGCGGCATGTTTTGTGTGATATTATTTACAATAAAAATGTATCTTTAGTTGTGTATTTATTGTCACGCGAACAAATTGTAGCTTCAATTTTATTTGAAATATTACTGTTAGTATTATTTATCCCAATGACGGGTATGTCTACATGTCAAGTTTTTAGGTTTAATTTTTTTGCTAGGGCGGTGGTAGTAAAATTTGCCTGCGAACCGCTGTCTAACATAGCACGACATTGCACGTGTGCTCCTGACTGGTCATAAATTCCTATGTTAGCTGTCGATAATAACACCTGTGTAGTGCCGGCCTTTTGTTTTGAACAATGAGAGCTCACAACTGTAACAGCCGAATCTTGTTCATTGGCATTTTGAGGATTATCGCTACTATTCTGGGAATTATTATTATCGTGTAGGAGGGAGTGGTGCTTTTTGAAGCAGAATCGGCAATTTCCTGCTTTGCATTGCTGTTTTAGATGATTTGATCTGCGGCAATTCGAATAAAGAGTTTGCTTCTTTACCTCCGCGTATCGATCTTGTACGGACAAATTTTTTAATTTTTCACAGAAATGATTAAAGTGGCGCTCTTTGCAAAATGCACATGAGTAACACCTGCGAAATTCCTTTGCTCGCGACTCGGATTAACATTTTGAATTTTGTTTTTGTTTTCAATAGTTTCTAGCAAGTTACATCGCTTCGATAGGAAGTTAGTCAGGCCAGATATTTTTGGAAAGTCGGTATTATCAACGGATTGTTCCCACTCTCGTTTTGTGTTAGCGTCTAATTTTGAAGACAATACATGTATTAATAAGGTATCCTATGTATCTGTCGGTTGGCCTAAAGCAGTTAAGGCTCTCACGTTTTTATTAAAGGTATCNCTGAGTTTGGTAGTCGTGCTGCTTTCATTTATCACGCCATGATGAGGTAAATAATAAATAAGGTCGAGTTTTGTCACTGTCATCTGCGCTTTCGTTGACACACTTCATATGGCCTAGGGTTTCGTATTCATGCATAAAATTCTGATATTTTTGTTTTAAATTCCGATTTAATAGCAATTTTCTTTCCAAAGATAGAAATCGATTTAATGCTGTTTGTTTGGATTTGGCCAAGTTGTTTTATATTTTCCTTCATCGGTAAACTCACCTCAAACCTACCCTGTATATCGCGCCTATGGGTTTTTGTAAAATGCGTCTCACATTTGATTTCCTCTTGCGAGTATTGTTTGTTTGCGCTAATTTCTTCGATCCTGAAGAAATCTTCTACGTGATTATGTAAGATTTCATTGGAAACCATTAAATTCCATTTAATTTTCTCTGTATAGACTGGCAGAGAAATGTTACCCGTTATTACCCAGTCAAGTCTTGTTTTTTTGCAGAATTGGACCGATTTTGCTCATTTTTATTTGACCCACACACAAAATGTCGAAAAACACACCTGCTCCTAAAAGTATGTCAATAGGACCCGATTCATTGAAATGCTCGTCCGCTAAAATGATATCGCTCGGTATATTCATGATCGATATGTCAAATGAAATTTGCGGCATGTTTTGTGTGATATTATTTACAATAAAAATGTATCTTTAGTTGTGTATTTATTGTCACGCGAACAAATTGTAGCTTCAATTTTATTTGAAATATTACTGTTAGTATTATTTATCCCAATGACGGGTATGTCTACATGTCAAGTTTTTAGGTTTAATTTTTTTGCTAGGGCGGTGGTAGTAAAATTTGCCTGCGAACCGCTGTCTAACATAGCACGACATTGCACGTGTGCTCCTGACTGGTCATAAATTCCTATGTTAGCTGTCGATAATAACACCTGTGTAGTGCCGGCCTTTTGTTTTGAACAATGAGAGCTCACAACTGTAACAGCCGAATCTTGTTCATTGGCATTTTGAGGATTATCGCTACTATTCTGGGAATTATTATTATCGTGTAGGAGGGAGTGGTGCTTTTTGAAGCAGAATCGGCAATTTCCTGCTTTGCATTGCTGTTTTAGATGATTTGATCTGCGGCAATTCGAATAAAGAGTTTGCTTCTTTACCTCCGCGTATCGATCTTGTACGGACAAATTTTTTAATTTTTCACAGAAATGATTAAAGTGGCGCTCTTTGCAAAATGCACATGAGTAACACCTGCGAAATTCCTTTGCTCGCGACTCGGATTAACATTTTGAATTTTGTTTTTGTTTTCAATAGTTTCTAGCAAGTTACATCGCTTCGATAGGAAGTTAGTCAGGCCAGATATTTTTGGAAAGTCGGTATTATCAACGGATTGTTCCCACTCTCGTTTTGTGTTAGCGTCTAATTTTGAAGACAATACATGTATTAATAAGGTATCCCATGTATCTGTCGGTTGGCCTAAAGCAGTTAAGGCTCTCACGTTTTTATTAAAGGTATCCAATAATTTTCGGAGCACTACATGTGATTCGTTTTTTATGGGGTATAATTGTTTTTACATGAGTATGTACGATTAATTTTTTGTTTTCGTATCTTTCCTGTAATAAATTCCAGGCTATTTCATAATTATTATTAGCAATTTCAATTGACTGTAAAAGTTGAGCCGCTTCTCCTTTCAAGCAAGATTGCAGGTAGTAAAATTTTTTAACATTCGACAACTGCGCATTGTTATGTATCAGAGAGGGTGGAATGTATCAAAAATGTTCATCCACTGGTTGTAAAATCCATGAAAATCTTGAAGGCTTATGTTCGGAAGTTTTATTTCGCCCTGTACAGTGTTATTTTTAGAGTTGCTTTGCTATTTTGCTAAAATGTGCTTTGCCTGGGCTGTAACGGTATAGAAAGAATGTTCAAATCGTCCCATTTCGTTTTCAGCAGATTCGCTTTTAGTTAAAAGTTCGATTTGGCATTGTAATGCCTCAAAACGAGGTAAAACTTTCGTGATATTTGATAATCGCATTTCTAACTCTAAAACATCATATGTGTAGAGTATTGGATAGAAAGGGTTGCAATAACACAGTCACAACCGGGTTATAATAATATATTATAATACTATAAATAATTATTAAATTTTGTGTTATATTGATGATATTTTAATTGTGTTTGATATTTGTAATGAAATGAAAAATTTAATGTTATAGCCAATTTATAGTATTATAAAGATCAAGTTTATATGTGAAATGTATTAAATTGTTTAAATTTTGATTTTTTTATAGTATTCTTAAAATCTATAAAAATTATATTCTATACTTACCCCAAACAAGCTCTTTTAAT
>NW_019416833.1:0-4028 GCF_000390285.2 Anoplophora glabripennis
TGTAAACTGTATTGACTTTTATGCATGTGGCCTATATTTTTATTTTTATTGTTTTTGTTGTCTCTATAACCTATATCTGTATTGACTATTCCTATGCAATTGTAATATTGTCTTAACGGACATAAATTATTATTATTATTATGAAGATTTTTCGATAAGTCAATATTTTCTGAGTTATTGGTGATTGAAAATGTACAATTTAAAGAAAAAAGACGTTTTTCAGTAGTTTTTCTGGAATAACTTGGAAAATAGACATTCCATTGAAAAAAAAACATCACGAAGAAAATGAAGCTTATACACTGAAAGAAATGGGCTTATTAAACTGTTTATCTAGAATAATGTGTATAGCGCATATTAAAACTTTTATAACAAATATACAACTTTTATTAAAAAAAGCAATCATCTCCATACTCATTATTCAATGAGTTTAACTGGAAGGTGCTTAATACACCTTATGCATCTATGAAATAAAGGTTATAATGAATTACTTATACATTATTAGGTGTTATAGACTTTATATTCCAGTTGTATAGTAGGGAAGATTTGTTGTATAAAGACCAGTATCCGAATTTGTATATAACAATTGTATTAACAGAATTATTCGTTCTTATACTNTATGTATTGGTGTTAACATACAAAAGGATTTACGCGAGCCAAAGAACAATGCACAGTGACAAAAAGACTACTAAAGTTCAATGTTGATCTAGTCCGATCTGGCGTGATTGGTTGATTCTGTGTTACATGTCGATGTCTGTTGATGATAAGATACGATGTAATTAAATTGGTGATTTGAATTGTATTCTCGCAGTGTCGCACTGTCAGTTATTTGGAATCGAATTTATTGGATTTAATAACCAACTGGAAGGGGACCAAATTATTTTATGTACATTAAAATCCTACGCTTAATATAGTGCCACAAAGGTCTCTTTTATTGCCTATCGCCCTCCATAATACCTTCTTTTCTGCAGACTGGCAAGTCCAAGATAAAAATTAATCGCCTTTCGGCTTATCTCTTAGACTAAGTGTCCACTAAAAACCTCATATTCACGCACAATTTAACGTGTCTCTTATCTAATGCTGTGTAAGATGAAGATCTCGAGAGATCCATCTATCATTCCTTGCACTCACAACTTTCGAGGGGCAGAAGACGACCGCGGAAACATAAATCAGTACGTCGTTACGTCATAAAATTGTTTTTGTGTAAAATTTGATAATCAAAATGTTCGGTTTTTCGGAAATAAGCCTGGAGAGCGAGATAGGTACAATTTCATTGAACTGAACATTGCTTTCAATGTAAAGGGCATTCATAGATTTAAAACAAAAGTTTATTTAGCTAGATTTTGTTTTGTTACGTTTTTAAATGGTACAAGAAATTATAATTGTATTAAATGCATGTCTATAAACTAAAAAAATAAATTTGGTAGTTTGTTTTTAACCATCCCTATAAAAATAAATTTCAATTAATCATATTAGTAGTTTTATTTATTTTTTATTATGTACGGTTTTTTTTTTGAAACAGCAAAAATAAATATTTTAAAACATGCATTAGCCACCTCTTCTAGGGGGTGAAAAATAAAATATTGAAAAGAACCCCAGGAATCTACAAGACAATCAATTTTAAGCAAAAAGTACCTCATGAACATTTTTCGATAAGTCAATATTTTCTTATTGAAAATGTACATTTTTATTAAAAAAAAGACGTTTTCCAGAGTTTTTCTGGAATAACTCGGAAAATAGACATTCTATGACAAAAAAAACATCACGAAGAAAATGAAGCTTATAGAAAAAGAAAAAGTTTGAGGTTTTTTTTCATTTATGCAGGTGCAATAGGTGCTGAGATACGACTGGTTGAAGATAATTTCATGTCCGCCAGAAACTAAATTGGAAGCATTTAAAGTAAAATAACTAAGAAAAAAATGTTTTCAAGAAAAATGCACAGAACATTTTTAAAGTACTTTAAAAAGTCTTGTGAACTTGACTTCAGTCATTAGCATAAAAACTAACAGAGTTATGATCAAAATAAAATTGTTAATTAGCTTTTTCGGAAAAAAAATCAGTACAAAAACTGCTGAATTTTCACGAGATTTAAAATTAAAGGTAATCCTTCTACAATTTACATTTTTTATGTGCTAACAATATATTACACAAGTTTAAGCGGTTCATATTTTTGAAAATATTACGTTTTGATTGAATTTTTTTTTAATTCCAATAAAAATAACATATTTTTGAACATAACTAAAAATAAAAAAGATACGAAAATTATTCAGTAGTACAAATGTTTAGATTTTTTTTTTCACAGAATATTTTGGTGTTTTTTTGTTTGTGTATGATAAAAATTAACAGAAATGTCGCTTCTAGAAGTTTACAGTTGAGGGCAAAGGTCATGTTTTTTAAACCCTTTATCCTCAAAAATCTCAAAAATAACGCGTTAAAAAATATTCAACTTTACAATACTTTTAGCTGTCAAAATTTTCCAAAAAATCATTTTTGGATCGCCTTAATAGTTTTAAAAGTAAGGAAGTCATCGTTAAAAAAACCAACGGTAACGGTATATTTTGGTTATCCACAACTTTGCAGAATTCTATATACATAGAATACATTCACTTTTTCCCTTTAATTTTTTAATAATTCTACTTATCAATTTTAAATGTTTAAAATTGTTTTTATTTGTATAATGAACGACGATTTTTAAGAAACCCAGTCTGATAAATACTATATGAGAGCATTATAATTCATTTTAAATAATTTAATAGCCAATTTTTTTATATTTTGTCATTGGGGTGGTTTTAAAACAATGCGATAAATTATAAATTGTATTATAAACAGGTAAAAGAATTTAATTTATCCAGTTTGTACTATCAAGTCATTCCAAACTGATAAAAACTATTTTTTTAATATTTTGTTATTAGGGGTAGTTTTTAAGGGTTGAAATATTGTAATAAATCATTTTATAATACCAGACACTATTGAAAAGATTTCTATCCACGATTTATGCGCGATAAAAATATTTTAAAGTCAAAGAAACTATTAATTTTATATTTTTGTCGTTAAGGGTTGAAACTTTATAAAAATAACGTAAATTATAACCCACAATATAAAACAATATTTATTATGTACAGGGTGTCCCTGAAAAGGATGGACAACGCTTGACCACATGTTTGTTGGATGAAAATAAGACTAAACTAAATTACCTATATGTATACAAATGTGCACACCTACTGACATATAGCCTTATACATACATTATAGAACATATAACCTAGTTTTTTCCAAATAATTTGAAAACTGTTTTTCTTAGAAACTTCAAATTTGGTACACATATTTTTTATATAAGGGCAATGTAAATACAGGTGAGAATACATGTACAGGATGTTCTCTTTCTAGTGCCTATGCGCCACTGGCTATCCTGTAACTTTTTTGTGTGTCCGTCAATGACGACAGAATTTATATTTTTAAAAATAAGCCCTATTTTAGAAGATTTTTTGCCACTTACAAAATTTTGATATCGTTTATGGATTTCAAGTAAAATTTACATTTTTTACACATTAAATAATATAAAATCAGTTTAAGAAAATTTGAACAGTCTATAGTACGACCGTATACGATGCAAAGTAGAGCAAAAAATTGTCGGTCTTTTATCAAAGGAAAATCGTGTCATCATTTTTAGGAGGCGTAAGATGAACCGTTTCAAATTTAAAATGAAATTGAATGTAAAATCTGAAATACCGCCGCATACGCACTGTGTTCTGGTACTAGCTGTAGTCGGCCAGGTGCATCGAGTGTACGAAGTGGTCGGTTATACGTCAAATACTAACCTGGCGAGCTTGATCGTAGAGCAGGGAACAATAAACAGTGGCGCGTACAGAGGTGAAATGTAGTACATATGTGGAATTTACATAACGAATTGGATTTATAATAAATTACATTTAAAACAAATAGTTTATGAGAATAAAGGGATTTTTGTAGGAACAGGGTTCCAGACGTGAACTGATCTCTTCATCGCACCCCATTACGATTCTTTTTTTTATA
>NW_019416833.1:4662-34419 GCF_000390285.2 Anoplophora glabripennis
CTTACAAAATTTTGATATCGTTTATGGATTTCGAGTAAAATTTACATTTTTTACACATTAAATAATATAAAATCAGTTTAAGAAAATTAGAACAGTCTAGTATGAGGTGCCATATAACAAAGAAACAAATTCATAACAATAATTAAAAGGTTCAGTGTCAGGCTAGGTGTGATTTAATTTTAGGTTACTTTGTTTTTTATTGCATTTTATACTTTTGCTGAACAAACTGATATGTTATTAGTTTTGGGTTATTGTGGAGGAAATTGTTGTGCTACTGTTCGAACATATGCTGAAAGATTTCCTAATCGAAGAATTCCAAATCACAAAACATTTCTAATGCAGCAAGACGCCTTTGAGAAACAGGACGTTTTTTACCTGTAACATTAAATCGTGGACAACGTACGGCTGGAACTATTCAGCTGGAGGAATAAATTTTGGAAAGGGTCGAAGAAATTCGGCAAGTGAATACAAGGCGTTTAGCGGCAGAGGTTGGCTTTCAAAAAGTTCAGTTAATAAATAGAGTATTAAAAGACCAGTTATTACAGGTTACAGGTATTACAGGGTACAGGTAGGTATTACAGCTTATTAAAGGTCTAACAGGTGGATAGGTAGAGGAAATTGCAAAAAATGTAATAAAATTTCCAGGGTCGTATTTAAAAAAATGTTGATGATGGTCCTGGAGAGACGAAACGTTACATATAAAAATTGATTATGCCATTCGATAGAGGGCAAAACGTGGCCATGATAGAGTGTTCTTCTTTTTTCAATATCTCCTCAAAGAAGGCTGAAATTAAACAAAAACGGATTTCCAAAATTTCGTTGTTTTTTTTCAAATTTTTCGAAAACTAATCATGTTAGCCTTGATTTTTTAGAGGCATAATGTTGGTCCCCTAATTACGCAACTTTGTCCCCATTTAAGCTACTTCGTACCTCTTACCATTTCCGAGATCCCTGTAGTGAGATGCGAATTTGTAATAGCCTGTATTAGTCCAGGCGGTACTTGTTTCGGGTTGGGTAAAACGCATATGATCGGAGATTTTTGCTTTAACGGCTTCTAAATAACATCAGAAATGATAATATTTCTATGCAAATAAAAAAAAACGTGGGCTTAATTGTTATTGCAAAAAGTATAAAAAAATAGCAAAAAAATTCATTTTTTTCTTGGATTTCTCGTCGACAAATTAGCAACTATTCATTTTACAGAAAAATGGAAAAGGAAAAACAGTTTTGTAATTAAATTTTGATCAAGATAGAGTTAGTTACAATTCGAAAAAATAATTATTGTTGGAATCGGAAAAATCATTTAAAAAATTGCAAAAAATGCTAGTTTATTTGTCAATTTTTTTCAGACACTTGAATAATACCTAGGATCTTCATACTTTTTCCAATTAAACTTCTTAGTGCATAGAATCATCAGACCAAATTTCATCCAATTCGGTTCGATAGTTTTTACATAATAATTGTTTAATTTTTTGTATTTTTTTAAATTAAAAAATTTTCAAAATCAAATTTCTAAAAATCTAAAGCCTTTGAATACTTGAAAATTTCACCACAAAAAGAATAGCTCTCAAGCTTTAAAATGCTTTTTGAAAAATTCAAATGGGACGATTAGGTAAGCCGTGGTGATTGCTTAAATATTTTCGCAATTTTCACGCTTATAAACAATTGCAATAATTTAATGTTTTTAAAATTTTTTTTTAATTCTAAAATATGATTTGAAAGTACTCGGAAAGACGAGTATTTAAAAAAAAACCTGATGATCCGCCCATTATTTTCGGAGTTATAGCCCGTTAAAGTTAACCCTTATTTACAGCAAAACTATNAAAAAATGAAATAGGCTATTTCAAAAGTCTATACACACTGCGCATATACATAAATCCGTGGAGGATATTCGGAGCTTTAAAGCTCTGTACCGGCCAAACTATCCATTTTTGAGCTTTGTGGCCATTGAGACAATTGACCAGTATGATGAACTCTATCACATATCAAAAATTCAGCGAATTTGACCGGGACCCAATTTCCATAAGATTTGTGCTGGGTCCTTTCAAAGAAAAATTCACTATCTTCCAAACTACACTCTGGAGCACTTTTTCGTTCCGGATGCTACCTCTAGAGTTATCAGGGAATATGCCTTAAAATTTGAATGACTTGGAATGAGTTCCATGGGGTGAAATTAAAGGAAAACTATTAGAAATTTCAATGAAAATTAGGTATCTCGCAAACTACACTATGCAGCACATTTTCGCTTCGGATGCTATCTCCTGAATTATCAGAGAATGTCCCCTTAAAATTTGAATGACTTGCAATGGGTTCCAAATGGTGAAATTGAAGGAAACGAAACTATCCACCTTGGTTTACTAAGAATATTTTTAAAAGTATTAAATTAAAGCATAAAGATTTGCGTGATTATAAAAGATTTGATGATCCAGTAGCTTGCCAGGAATTTGAATTTTTACGAACTTATATAAAAAATGAAATTAAATGTGAATATCTGAATTATTGTCGTAACATTGAGAATAGAAAAAATCAATCCCAATAAATTCTGGCAATGTATCAATATGAAAAAGAATAACAACAGCTGGCCAAGTACAATGTACTACCAAGATAATTCTTATGAAAGTGCTGGTGAAGTGGTTGAGATGTTTGTTCAGTACTTTAGTAATGCTTTTATTAAGTCCAGTTTTGTTTCTGTTGACTCATTAACGGATACAGGCACTGCATTGTTTCAACTGAATCAGTTCACAGAAGCAGAAGTAATTCCTGTTTATAAACAAGGTCAAAGAAATAAAGTTGAAAATTGTAGACCTATAACAATTAATTATCAATAATTTTTCTAAAGCTTATGAGTTTCTTCTTTACGATTTTATTTTTTCATTTGCAAAGAATCGAATAAATGAATATCAACATGGTTTCTTTAAGGGCAGATCCACCACCTCCAACCTTCTGTGTATAATTCAATATATCTCGGGTGTTTTTGATTCGAATTCGCAAGTAGATGTAATATACACCGATTTCACAAAGGCTTTTGATCGGCTTGACCGCATGGTGTTTTATTGACTAAATTAAATAGTTTCGGTTTCTCAAAGGACTTACTACACTTCTTTTTTTCTTATTAAATCGGCATGCATTTGTTGAATATTTATGGTCGGTTGTCGAAAGAATTTGTAGCTACTTCTGGTGTACCGCAAGGATCGGTTCTTGGTCCTCTTTTCTTTCATATGTTTATTAATGATATTGTGGTTGGAACTGATGTTAAGTGTTTATTATATGCTAATGACATGAAGCTCTATACTAGTATAAGTAGTGGTAATTACTGTTTAAATTTACAATCTGCTTTAAATAAAATTGTTTTATGGTGCAATGTTAATAATAACTTACAGTTTAGTATTAAAAAGTGTTATGTCATAACCATCTCTCTCAAACAGCAACCGATTGTATTTGATTATTGTATTGATAATACTATTCTTACCAGGCCACATACTATCCGTGATTTAGGTGTACAATTTGTTAGTAAATTGTCTTTTTCGTACCATATTACGAGTAATATGATTACGAACGAAAGCTTTAAAATGCTAGGTTTTGTACTACGCTGCTCTAAGGATTTTAATGATTTCTCTACTTTAAAATTATTATATTCAGCTTTTGTTAGATCTAAATTGGAGTATTCTTGCATTGTGTGGTCACCCTACTATAATATTTACATAACTAAGATAGAAAGAGTTCAGTGACGTTTCTTAAAGGCTGCAGTTTTTAGAGAGGATGGCAATTATCCACCCATTGGTATCCCTCAATGTGATCTTTTCATTTCGCAATTTAGAGGAACGTAGAACGATTGCGCAGTTGATATTTTTATATAAGTCATTACATAACGCAATTGACTGTCCTTCTTTACTTTCATTATTAAATTTCCATATGCCTAGATTATCATCTCATTTTTCTTCATTGTTTTATTTACCTATGTCAAGAATTAATATTAAAAAATACTCTCCTCTTTTTCAAATGTGTGATAAATATAATCTGTTTCAAAATCAGTTTGATATTTTTAATTGTAATATAGCCATAATTAAAAAAGTTGCATTTACAAATTAAATTATATTTGTTTTTTCATTTATATACTGTTTTGTCTAATTGTTTAGGTATGTAATGTTTTGTATTGTTACTTATCTCATATCATGTAGTGTATGATGTAGTTTTCTGTTTGTACCTACCCTGTAATTGGAATTTCTGTAGGGTAGTGTATTGTCTAAATAAATAAATAAATAAATAAATAAAAGTATTGGAAAATTCCAAGAAAATTTGTTATCTCTTATAAATCTTATAAGGGCCAGAGACGAACCGTATTTTATCAAATATTATTACAAATTTCAGTCATAGGTGGCTGATGTCATTTGTTTAAAATAAAGCATGTATGACAGATGACACATTAATTTTCCAATAATTACAGTTTTATCAGTTTGCGTCTTTCAATTAAACTATATTAGTTAAAGCCATTATAACAATATTTTGTTTCAGTGTGATTTAAATAAAATAATAGATTTTCCTGTTACATCATATATTGCATATTGAAGTCGACATATCTCGAACTACGGAGTAGTTCCTTCCAAAAAATTTCAAAATGTGGTAAAGTGGTTCTGAAACTTTATAATTTATAACATAACACGTTAGCACTAGTGCCTATGGTGAATATAATCAATTCCTCAAACTAATAATTTTAGTATTTTTAAGTTAAATGTTTTTTAGGAACCGGCAAAGAAACAGGTATAGTCCATTATGATAAAATCAGCAACACATTTACTAATCGAATTTTTTATTTTATGAAACTATTCTAAATAAAAATCTACGTGTTTCAATGTTTTTTATTATATTCCTCCTATAAGTTATTTGAGGTGGTTAGTTTTCGTACGAATTTACATTATACAATAATACATAAATAATAATACGATGATAACATCAGAAAGATGTAATTATATATTTTAAGGTTTTACAATCTTCGTGGTGTAACATCAGGTGCACTGACCAGAGAAAACATAATACAATGAAATAAGTATACAGTCGAATTGTTGGGAGTAATGACTTCATCACCATTCTTACCCAAACAAATCTTTTTCACCTGTAAAATAAACAATACTATTAAACTATTTATAGCACGCTTGTAGCTAAGTTAAACAATTAGAAAACAAATATTATGTATAAGTATGTATATATAAGTACGTAAGACTTACTAAAATGTAAGAAAAAGTCCCAAAAAACTAAGAGAACGAATAAAACTTTGAGGAAGTCTAAAGCTACGATCTACGATCTAGAGCGTACTCCACAGCACTTTATGCAATTCGCGTTTATCAGACCAGTTGTATAATATGTGACTAGTTTAGGTTAGATGTATTTATACAGTAGTGTTTTTGCAGAATCATTTATAGGTTTTTAAGATTCTCAACGGTATCTACCCTATGCCTGGAGGTTAATTAGAACGTCCTGCATTCTCAAATCTGACAAAATCGGCCAGGAAAGAGTAAATAATCTCTGAGATCAGTGGATTTTATGTATTTCGTATTTAAAACTGCTAAACAACAGGGAGAAACAGCCCTTAGAAGCTAGTAAAGACTGATTATGTAGGTTGTCGCAGGAAATGCTGGTCATCAACCACAGTCCAAAAATTCTTCGTTTATAAGTTACGAGGGGTAAAGTTTACTTTTGATATTGTTCTTAATTAACATGTGAGAGATACCCCATCCAAATTCGGTTCACGTAATAAGCGTGTAAATCAACAACAATAATTTTCAAACATTTGTCTCTTTCTGTCAGTGGGGATAAGGGATAATTTTTTCAACAAAACCACTGAGTTTAATCTTGCTGCAGGTGAATACGGTACCAGGGCAGGAGGGACACACAATAAGAAGAAAGATGGGTAATCCAGGAAATTTTATCTATAGCCTTACAAAACTGAACATTGTTGTGGCATTGCTAGCTTGTTTAGTTGCTAGCAAGTCAAGAAGGACATTCGAAGCAGTTAACAGCAAATCTACTAAACCAATGTCGCATATAAATAAGGATAATGGAAGGAATGATAATAAGACATTGCAGACAGTAATATCTGAGAGAAATTGGCCCTGAGGACGACAGTCTACACTGAAAGAAATGGGCTTATTAAACTGTTTATCTAGAATAATGTGTATAGCGCATATTAAAACTTTTATAACCAATATACAACTTTTATTAAAAAAAGCAATCATCTCCATACACATTATTCAATCAGTTTAACTGGAAGGTGCTTAATACACCTTATGCATCTACGAAATAAAGGTTATAATGAATTACCTATACATTATTAGGTGTTATAGACTTTATATTCCAGTTGTATAGTAGGGAAGATTTGTTGTATAAAGACCAGTATCCGAATTTGTATATAACAATTGTATTAACAGAATTATTCGTTCTTATACTGAATATGTTTCCGTTTTTAACGTGTAAAACGCATCTTATAATGGTTAAGTGATCGTCACCTCTCGGTGCATAATCGGTTATGATCGTTGTTAAGTTATATTCATAGTCTTGTAATAATAATCATATGTCAGACCCGAGAGCGAAGTGCGCCGACTCAATAAGAAACCTGGCTATTCCAGCCGCTGATTTAGGGTTCGCCGCACGAGCTCATCCCTTCTAAGATTTCAGTAGCATGCTATGCATGAAGCAGAACGGTACTCAACTATCTTATACAGTCCACTTTTATTGTCCATACATGTTCAATCATTGTCAAAATAAACACACAAAACCACAACGTCTTTATTATCTTTACTCAAGAAGAGAAAATACAACAATCGTAAAATTTCCGACAGTCCGCTGTGCATCGACTTACACACGTCTAGTTTGATGAAAATGGACAGTATATGCACATGTTTTGTGGGATACATGATCATATCGCGTTGTGTGAAATGGAAAATTATTATGTAAGTATCTAACTGTTTTATGGCTTGTAATTGTTTTGTTTTTTCAAATGTAAATCTTGTCTAAATCTTAAAAATTATTATTTTGTAGGTCCTATTAGAAATCGCTGATGTTAAGTTTTACATAAGATGGAGGAACAGAAGGTTAACGGTGACAAAGAAGAGCATGGGTATAAAGTCAATCAACCAGAGGAAATAAAATTATATGGAAAGAAGCTCAACCTTTCTGGGGATGCTTCATTCTTAAGGTGGAAGAGTTATAGTGCAAATTCTCATGTAATACAAGAAAATACGGGTGCATCGTTGCTAAGAAAATAAACTGGACAGTTTTGGGAGCGATTTGTCATCATTTTTAATGCTTAAAAGTATGTTTTATGTATGTTTACATTAGAACCTTAGCTTGTAATTACAGTTATCCAATAAAATTTTTGAAAACTTAATGTCATATGTGTTTAACTCATACAGAGTATACAACAGTTTAATACATTTATTATTATAAAACTTATAACCAGTACTAGATGTTCTAATAACGATATGGAACACTTTAATAACAGTTATTGCTATTATTTCGTAAAGGGTATAAAAAACGTTGTATACTAGTTATACAATAATTTAATAAAGAATAAGGTTTATAGTCACTATACAACTACTCTAGCAATACGCGTTTTATATCCAATATTCACCTGTTTAACTGTCACATATAGTATACAATGGTCTTATAATGTATATAGAATTATAATAAAGAATAAAACGCATTTCTTTCAGTGTATGTACGTTCAACCAGGAGGAAGAGAAGGCCACAGCCGATATACTATGCGTGGTTAAGAGCCTAATAGGGATCTACTATTCAGAAAGGAATAACTGGAAGCTACGTGAAGGACCCTCTGTCAAAGCAGTGGAGCCTAATTATAAGGCTAAACTAGATAAAAAAACCGTTCATGGAGGTCTACAATGTGATTAGTTGCAGTAGAAAAGAATGATTAATCCATTCCGTATATTTACGGTCGAAAAAGGGTAAAACCTCGTCATAGAGACAGGAATTTGCCATAAGAAGAGTGCTTGAAGGATTGGAACCACCAGAACTACAAAGTAAACAACTACGGAAGTTGATGGCCGTCATAGGTGTGGTTCTTATTCTTATTCTTATTACTACCAAACAACCAGGTCTT
Source organism: Anoplophora glabripennis (assembly GCF_000390285.2). Taxonomy (NCBI): domain Eukaryota; kingdom Metazoa; phylum Arthropoda; class Insecta; order Coleoptera; family Cerambycidae; genus Anoplophora; species Anoplophora glabripennis. The sequence continues at coordinate 12,773 of NW_019416833.1, forward strand.
TCTATCTTGCCTAGTTCCAGTAACGATCCGCTGTTGTATCTTATTCCATCATACTAATGGTGGAATAAAAGGAGCAATAAGGACCACATTCACTTTATAGTTGGAGGTGTCAGAATGAACTTTTCCAGGATCCTACATGCTCCCAAATAGACTAGGGACATTATATAATTAAAAATCTAATTGAGAGTAACATAATATTTAAGAAAACGGCCCGTGCAATTTAAAAATTCAATTATTAAAAAAAGTTGTTTCTCTTTTTATGTTATATGCATGAAAATAATGGGACAACCTGTAGGAATAAGCGGGTTAATATTCTCACTGATCGTTATGCGTTCTTGAACGCATTTCAAATCCGAAGTCATGTCCAAACTTGTATAGAAATGTTTATTCTAATATGGGTGCTCGGGCAACAAAAAAACTGACAAATTAGTTAACAAAGGTTTCTTCAATTTCTTGTACTGGGAGTAGTAGACGATGTGTCAGCAACCAGCATAAGGGCACCAACAAGGTAATCTCTTCATCAAACAACCATAAAGAAAGAGGACTAAACAACAACTGCTGCTATTACATAATTAAGTACAAACTGGTCTACATGACGGATAGCTTCAATGCCAACTTTACATGAGACAAAAGAATTTTTTGAGGAATGAAATAAACAGCAGAAGACAGGTTCCATAGCGACAAACATAAAAGTGCATGTTGATTTTTATTTATTTATAGTATTATATATGATTTAAATTGGGTACATTGTAAATAATTGATATTACTAAACACATCAAAAGCATAGAGTGAAGTTATTGAGTAGACGTTTATTTAATATTGAGAATTTTAACAATTTTACTCATTTATTGGCGACATAAATATATTCAAAAATAGTTAATGTTGAATTTATAGCAAGTAGATATAAAGATATAGTAATTGTTAGTGACTTTAACATTTACATGGATAGCAACGCAGAACATGACTTAACATTTGTACAATGTACGGTGTGAAGCCACATACCAACTAGAACTACACCAGTGATAAGTGCTTGTCATGATAATATTCTAACGAATATACATCAGAACTGTCTGACTGTTGGTGAATGTGATTCTCTGATTCATTTCTCTTTAATAATCTTGGAGTATACGTATGTGATAACAGAGTATGATAGACCCCTGTATTTTGATCCGCTAAAGACGATGGGGCCATCATAAAATCAGTGGAAATATTGATTTTTTTGTTAAAATAAATTTTTGAAATTAAAATTAGTTAAAAATGGGTGTAACCAGTGGCGGCGTTTGACTTCCGTACCAGAGAGAACGGAAAAATTTAGGTGCAAGGTATTGAAAAAAATATATATTTACCTATAATTGGGCAGTTTTATTTTAAGTACTATTGAAATATAGGGAAAATGACAATTCAACATCACTATAAAAGTGAAAGTCCATTCTTCTGCTTTTGTCCCAAATAAACTTTTCAATTTCCCATTAAAGTTTGATATTTGTCGCATCATGGATTTTTCAATAGATAGCATTACTGTTAGTCTGTCTTTACAATCAATTTAAACTTTTACAATCTTTTCAGATTTTATAGTCTTCGTGGTGTAACATCAGGTGCACTGACGACAATTGCACATTCACAGCGAAAAAAGTCTATAGTCGAATTATTAGGAGTAATGAGTTTTTGACCATCCTCATCCATACAAATCTTTCCTCCCTGTAAAATGATCAATACTTATTAAAATTTACGTCTGTAGTTACGTTCAACAATTTAAATAAAATTTTACAATAGAAATACGTAGCAGATGACCTTGCTAAAATAAAAGTTTGAAGGAACTGAATGAACAGATGATGATAGGTACAATAAAAATTTGAAGAAATCTACGATCTATCAAAAGAGCTCTTCACAACAGTCTGAGCAATATGTACTTTGGATATATCATCCCAGTTAAGTAATTTACAGCGATCAGTAATATTTCATAAGAAATCCGACATTTTTATTTACAGGCTTACAAGATTATCAGGGACACGTACCCAAAGGCTGGAGACTAATCATAACTTTTCAATTCTGACAAAATCGAACAGGAAAAAGTAAAGGATCTCTGAGACCAATAGGTTTTATATCTTTCATGCTTAACACTGCTATATAACCGAGAGAAAAAGCCCTTGGAATTTAGAGAACAGTAGTGATAAACATAATCCAAAAATGGATATTTTCAGGAAAGCCACTGAAAATTTTAATTATTTGAAGGTTCTACTGAAAAAATGTTTTTTAATTTCTTCTAAATTCGCTACATATTGAAGTAAAGAGAGAAGAAACAAGAAGTTTAAGATTTGAGATTAAAAAATACTTGTCTTCTATGTACATACGTAATGTTTTTCTCTGGCATTCTAAGGCCGACTGCAGATAATTGCCTGCTGTAAACATCACCTTCAAAAAATTTGGTAACCAGTATATAAAATGATCGAAAATACATATTCTATAATTTAACATAATTTACTTTAACAGCGAATACATCGAAATGAATAACAGCGCATAATAATTCATTTCCCAATATTTTTGTTTACAAACCTTTTCAGTGTCGTGAGACTCGGATATTGAATTGAAGACCTCGAAGCAACCAGGTTGTTCTGGTCGTTTTCCTGGACATTGCAGCACTACAGTTTCATTACCAATTAATTCTAATCCTAAACAATCGTTATAATTATTCAGTATACGTGTATGATAAAGAGAATATGTCCCTGTCCAGTCGATTACTAGATATTCACTGCCACTAGAAAAGTAGTTTCCATACCTGAAGAGCTCCTTATCATCACCATAAAGGCAAATTCTATCTAATAATGACACGGACGATTCTTCCCGGATTTCTGGAGATCTATCTAAAAAAAATAGCTGATAATAGTAAATTTATGGTTCGCATAAATACAGTCTTTGGCATTTACAAGGAATACAATTAAAAACAGACATTCTTGATCGTAAATGAAGTACATCCACATAATTATTATACCGCAGTTACATTCTATAGCATTTTAAAAGAGGAAATCCAAAAAAAATGACGGTCATATTCAAGCCACTGTAAATAATCACGCACTTTAAGAGAAGAAGCCAATAGCTATTTATTTAGTTTATTATAAAGTGTTTTAAGTAGCATTTTATCCACACAAGAATGTATAAACGCCAGAACGTAGTAGTGGATAAAAGGCAATTAAAACCTGAATACAATACAACGTTTTAACTATAATCACATCACAATCATATTTGTGGAGTCAGAATTATTGGAATTTAATAAAAAAAATTCCCCGGCTTTGTTTTTTTTTCTTGTTCTTCATTCAACGTTTTTGGTTTTTTTTTTCCTTCTTGTTTGCATTGTTCGTTTTTTTTTTTTTTTTTTTATTCATTGTTTTTTTTTGATTTTGTTAAAATTGCAGGAGGTTACCTTTTTTCCGTTGGTTGTTTTTGAGGCGGTTCAGGAACCATTTTTTCTTTTTTTGCCGGGGAATTCCGGGGATTTTTAGGAAAAGTTTTTGGCCAAGTGCCCCGCCGGTTTCTTTTTGGAAATTGGTTTTCGGGGGTTGTTTTTGAACTTTTGGTTTTGATTGTTTTTTTAGGGTTGGTTAAAAGTTATCATAGGCACTAAGTTGAGAAAATTACATTTTCCGAGATATAGTCGAAAGATAGGAGTTATAGCACCGCTAGGTGTAAATTAAAGAAGCCTCTTAGCTTAATTAATTCTTTATTAATATTGTACTAGACACCTATCAAACATCGTTGAATAATACATATGTTTTTGACTTTACTATACATCGTAACATATTGAATCATTTTCAAATAAGAAATAATATTGTCTGAAATAGAAGGTATAACATAAATTATAATTAAGTAATTCAATTATCAATTCATTATTTGCATTCATTGTAGTATTTAATAGTGAATCATCTGGGTAGTTCACATGTGGTTGATGGCGGGCATAGCCTAGAAACCAAAAAACCCTGGCCACATGAGCACAAGTTCCTACTACTTTCGCCCCTGAATAACACGTGCAATAATATGCTAGGATTGGACCATTATCTTGATCACCACCATAATTATTATCTAAGTCTTCATCCACGTTGACATAACTAATGAATATTTGATGTCTTGCAGCATATCGGAATCTTGAGAAAGTTCGTACTTTTAGAAGTCCTGGTTCATCTATATGTTCATTCAATTGAAATTCATCATCATTTTCCCTAAGCACCTTCTGTATACTGTATATCCTGTATAGCATTCTATATACCCGAATGGATGGCTGATTCGGATTCAGTAACCCCGACAATCTAAAAAATATGTGTTTTGGACAGATTGCACGGCTTCTCTTCATTTGACCTTACAATGAGTCTTCTTCAATTTATACCTCGCAGTACTATAACTCCTACCTTTCGGCGACTATATTTCGAAAAATATAATTTTCTCAGCTTACAATTAATGCCTATGACAACTTTTTATATAAGCTTCGAGAACTATTCAAATCCAAATTTTCAGAACTATCGGCTGGAAGCCATTTTCCATAAGGAACCTGCGGGGTCATTTAACGAATGGAGGGAAAAACGGAGAGTAATGACAATAAATGAAGAAGTCATGCTAGCGTATTTTTTAAATTTGCAATTTCATATATGTGGTCGAAGTATTCGATGGTGAAGGCTACTATAAAGGTCTAAAAAAATATAGATATTGGAAAATATAACAAGTTTACTGTTTATTTGAAGAGTGTATCGAGAGGATACAAAACAAAAAGAGTTGCACTATTGGAAAGAGCACATATTGAAGAATTTTTTACTGGAGCTTCCGATAAAGAATATTTAATGATTACATTACATGTTGTTAGGTATATAGTGAACTTTGAATTATTTTAAGTTGCACTAATAATGGGAGTGTCTGGTGCCTGTCGATGCTGCGAATTGACAAATTTGAAAATTAGTGACGTACAGGACGTTGGCAGTTACCTACTTGTCAATACCTGACACAAAGACGGGCATTTCAAGAAAATTTACAATTATAGAAAAAGGATTTTGCGTGAATGCTGTTGAAATATGCAGAAAACATATTCCTCTGTGCCCAATTCGCCTAACACAAGACAGATTTTTTTAAAGATATATCAATCAAAAATATACTTCTCGGCCTGTTGGAATCAACACATTGGCGAAGGTACCCTCAGTATTTGCTTCATTCCTGAACATCGCAAATCCACAATTCTATTGGCCAATAAAGGTGCTGATCTTACAGCCATCAAAATGGCATGGTGGATGGAGAAGCTCCCCTATAGCAGAAAGTTATGTTGAGGTGTCTATATCTAACAAACTTGATATTGCAAGGAAAATCCAAGGAAAATATAGCTGTTCCTTGCAAGAAGAGACATCCATAACTTATGCAAATTCTTCACAAACTTCGGCAGATGTTATGCGTTCCGAAAATGATGGCAACAATGCTACAAGGGTTGTTATTAACGGAAAGGAAGTTAATTAAATGTGATAAAACAAAAAACGAAATGTCTATTACTATAAATGTAAATGTTAGTGTTAATAAGTAAATAAATTATATTTGATTTATTATAGATTTATAATTTTTTTCATTATTCTATTAGTAAAAAGTTACTTTATTACATTTATTAGTGGATAAAGTATCACTTTAGACGGTTCATATGTGCGGATAAAAGTGCGATTATAAGGTGATTGTGGATAAAATAATAAATAATTCGCACTTAGAAGCAAAGAACTTCAGCCTCATGCAACTGGAGAAATTACATAAATAAAACGTGGCAGTCTACAGCGTCAGATATCTTATGGTCGCAGTTTATTGTAGCTGTGATTCAATCGACGTTCACAGGTTAAGGTACATAAAGTAATAAATGTAATGTAATAATTACAAATAATTTTACAAGCCCTTATAATGTTTTTTATATTGAACAAATTTCCATATCTTGTTCGAAAAAATTCTGCGTAAATTATGATTATGATAGTGGAATTGAAGAAATAAAATGTATTTGAGATAATAATATTATTTGCATTAGGTTGATAAACACTTTTTACGTAAAACATACAGGCCAACAGTTTTATAAAAAAATTATTTTCATTTAAATTTAAAACAGCTAATGGTAAAACAGTAGTTTTTAGTTTGATAATACCCATGTATTTTCAGCAATTTTGGGGATGCTTTTGTACATTTTAAAATGCCTTGTACGTAGATATACAATTACACGATTTACTTGCAATTTTTGAAGTTGGTCGTAATTTCATGTGAATTAGTTAACTTCTTAATTTTATGTTTTATTGAACTGATAGTAATATTGCCACAAACTTACCAAAAGTGCCTAGGATTACCAATAAATAAATAATTAAAATACATGCAATAAACACCACAGACGAGAATATTATGACAGTTCTATTTTTAAACATTTTTGCAATATAACGATACACTTAGATTCGGCAAAAGAATAAAATTCACTGACGAAATGTTATTGTCAAAAATTAGAATGTAAGCATATCAGGCCTATAATTGGTGACATTTTTGTTTGCAATTTACATTGACCCTTGATAAGAAATCACAGATACTCGATTATGTGTTTGTTTATGGATTTTCCCGTGTTTAGTGTCCAGAGAAGATAGTTCTTTCTATTAAACATGTTTATCATAAAATATAGGAGACATTTTCTTCGTCAGTGAGTTTTTTCTTTGAAGAAAGGAGTTGTTTTTCAGGTAGCTTCCCAGGAGAAAAAATCAGATCTTTGCTTCTGATTTTTCTGATCATGTCAAGGAATTGCCAAATCACGACAACAGATCGATTATTGGATAAGGTTTTTTATCAACATTTTCAGATTAATAATGTAAGGAACGTTATAAGTTGAATAAAAATAATAATTAGGCCAGGAAAATAAGCTGGGAAATTACCATTTCGCGACTTTTTGTTTCGGCAAGCTGAATTTATCACTATCGATGCTAAATATTATGTACAATAACATATTAGTTTCCATAGTCATAAAAATGGGGGGAGATTGTTTACAGGGTGGTTAATTGTATAATTTTTACGTAAATTCAAGTTTTTCGCTTATAACTTTTTCCGTTCATTTCCACGAGAAAACAGTAAGGTACTTTTTTTTCGTCTTCGAAAGACCTACAAAACTAGCCCTCGAGCGTCAAAAAATATTGGTTATATCAAAAGTTATAAAGAGAAGAAGTTAGTTTATGACTTTTGAAACCATTTATAAGCTGCGTTATTACCAGAACGTTTTGGCATTACCATTGTCTAATAACTCACACTAAATCTGGAATCGATAAATTGAATAGTTTACAAGTTATGGCCTTATAAACAAATTAACTAATAATTAGTTAATTATTGGTCTGGACGATCCCGAGGATCTTCCACAATCGCACTGATTTTTTTCATAGTAGATTTCATAATAATACATTGAAATCTATTATTTTCTTTTTTTTAATTTTAAATTTGCAACCTGGATTTTTTTTTATTTTTTAGCCTTAGTTGCAAAATACGACGCACGAGCGTGATATAGTTATTATTATTACATATTCGGAAAGTTTATGAAAAGAACTTTATGTTAAAAAAAATCGTCAAGATTCGTTGAAAAACAACGGAGTTACAGACTGTAAAATAAAATTTACCAACTTACCGATTCCAGATTTCGTGTGAGTTATTAGACAGTGGTAAGGAATGAGAGGATGTGATGCCAAAACGTTCTGATAATAATAATGCAGTTTATAAATGTTTAATTCAAAAGTCATAAATAAACTTCTTCTTTTGATCTAATCAATATTTTTTGACGCTCGAGGGCTAGTTTTGTAGGTCTTTTGAAGACGAAAAAAAGTACTTTACTGTCTTCTCGTGGAAATGAATGGAAAAAAGTTGTAAGCGAAAAACGTGAATTTACGTGAAAATTATACAATTAACCACCCATTTTTATGACTGTGGAAACTAATATGTTATTGTACATAATATTTAGCATCTACAGTGATAAATTCAGCTTGCCGAAACAAAAAGTCGCGTCCAACTCTATATTTCCTGGCCTATAATATAAAACTAGAGCATAAGAGCCTGATAGAATTTCAAAAAATATTACAATTTATTCCTATGAACCATGAGCGTATCTTTTTCCGTTTTAAAGTTACAGGGCGTTGAAAATAATTTTTTAGGTCCTATCTTCCACAAAATTCGACCGAATTGATGACAGTATTTTCTAAGATATTCAGTTTAAAGGAATACAGAGAGGTAGGTACTTTTAAGTGCCTTTTTGATCATTGCCTAAGGTCAACGATCATTGTCTAGAAAGGAAGCGATGAGGTTTGTTGCAAAACTCTGAAACGTAGGTATTATGCAACAAGGGAACAAACACATAAACTTCTGAAAATTGACAGAATGGTGAGATAAGGAAAGATTAACCATTAACTTTTCCAGGACCCTACAATCCCTACATGCTTTCAAACAGATTCGAGGCATTATACAGGGTGTTTGTAAATAAGGAGGGGTGGTTACCGAAAATATTTTGTGAAAAAAAGTTCATATAAATGTAGGTCGTAATATGCTTCCTTTGCGAGATACAGTGTTTAATTTTTAATTTTTTATTTATTTTTATTAATTATTTCATAGTTTTAAAGTTTTAAAGATATTTACTCGAAATTTGGAAAACGCTTTGGAGGGATAAATGTGCATTTTTTAGGGTGATCCGAATATTTCTACCTGCACCAGTGGCGTTCGCGCGATAATGCCACAACCTTCTTTAATAAAAAAAAATTGATACACCACTGACTTTTTCCCGTTTTGATATTTTTTTGGAAATTCGCCATCAATTCTGAATGAAATTGGTCCCTTCAATTTTTCTCGTAGGATGCACCGTTTTTGAGGAAAAAAAATAAGTCATATTTTATGGGAAGTTGTGTATTTTTAATTTCTATTGATCTAGTAGATTGCTGTCAATATTTCTAAATAAAATACAACCATCATATTTCGAGTCAATATCTCTAAAACTCTGAAATAATTAATAAAAATAAATAAAATATTAAAATTTGAAGACTGTATCTCGGAAACGAAGCATATTTCGACCTACGTTTATGTGATCATTTTTCACAAAATAACTTAATGTAAATATAAATAACTTGTAATCAAAATTCTAATTAAGAGCAAGTACGTATGAGAACGGCCCAGATGTTTTTTAAAAGGCAGTACGGTGAAGGAGGGAGCAGTAAATGATGTGTCAATAAGCAGTATAAGACGCACCAACATGGTAAGCTCTTTATCAAACAACCATCAAGGAAGATGACCAAAGAACTGTTGCTATTACATAATGATATGCCAATTGGTCTGCATATCGCATATCTTGAATGCAGACTTTGCACGTGGCAAAAGAATGTCGTGGATAATGAAACAGTCAACAGAAGACAGGTTCTTTGCGGGCAACCAAAACTGGATCCAGAAAAACATATCATTCGACTCATGATCATGCTGTATAAACTGATGCAAGATACCTGGATACTCAGTTTGGTGCCGCGTTAAAAATGATAGATTCAGTGCAATGGTTGACAAGGCTGTGATACTTATGATGATAAAAAAATATACAAACCCTTTTAGATGCTGTAGTGTTGTAGTGTGACTTGGATTTTGAATTGAAGACATCAAAACAGCCAGGTCGATTTGGTCGTTTTCCTGGACATTGTAGCACTACAGTTTCGTTATCATCTAATACGAGTCCTAAACAATCGTTGTAATTATTAAGTATACGTGTATAATAAACAGAAGATGTCCCTGTCCAATGGGTTACTAAATATCTACTTCCGTTAGAAAAGTAGTTTCCGTTTGAAGAGCTCTTTATCATAATCAGAAAGACAAAACCTGTCTAATAATGTCTCTGATGATTCTTCTCGGATTTCTGGAGATCTATCTAAAAAATAGCTGATGATAGTAAATTTATGGCTTGCATACGTAGTTTTTGGCGTTTGCAGGAAATTAAAAACCAAATTCTTGATCATAAATGAATTAGAACCCTATAATAATAATTATTATAGTGCGGTTATAAGCAAGATTAGCAACTGGGCGGCCTAGCGTCTTGGAAGTCATGTCATTGATATGAAAAGTCAAGCAATGCTAATCGCGGTTGGTACTTGGATGGGTATCATCCAGGGAAGACTCACGATGCTCGTCCATCTACTGTTGGCCTGTATGTAGGTGTATTTACAGAAGCTATAGTTTACGCAAGGTTTGTACAGGAAGACATACCATTCATCGGAGAGGATGTAAAACCGTTCGTCCCTTGTCTGAACAATGTTACGCAAATAACAGATCCCTACCCCACGACAAAGTGGTGGTTCGGCAAAATTTCTAGGTCGAGGGTTGCTCGACTCCTGACGTCGCACACTGAGGCCTTTTGTAGTTAGTAGTCCCAAATATGCCTAAATCCTATAAAAACTGTCCAAAATGGATTTTTTAAATCTTTTCTTTAGAGATTTCCTAAAAGATCTATCACGAGCATTTTTGAGGAAAATTGCTCTAAATTTATTAAGTTAGGCAAGGTTAAACTAGGTTTTTTAATGCTTTCTGTGTAATTTTTACATGCCAATTCGATAAGAGAATTAAATTCACTGACGACATGTTACTGTCAAAAATTAGAATGTCATTTTATGAGGAATATAAATGTGTGATATTTTTATTTGCAGTTTGCAACACTGACAAAGATGTATAAAAAATAAATAATTTTGTCTGCTTCTGTATAATCCATACATATTGAATATCAGTTTAAACTTGGAAATGAACATTACCATGAGTTACTTTAATTGTCCAAATTACATTGTTGTCAAGGTAACGACTTATAACGAAGTTATAATTGAAATTTGGTTTTCAAACTTTCTTCTTTGAAGGCGAATAGCTACACAACAAAGCCCGACGGGAAAATTTTTTTTATGAAGTACTACAACTATTTTGAGCTCCCCTGAACACCCCTTCATTTTTGACATGACCTTTCCGGACACCCTGTATATAAATTTTAATAAAAAAGTCGAATAGCCGTGTGAAACATTAGAATTTTTTCTATAAATTAATTTAATATTTCTTATTTTTAATACGATTTGACTTTAACTGCATAACAATAACAGGAGTAACGAACAAAACAACATAAATATTAAATACAGGGTGATCTATTAACGGTGTCGAGCGGGTGTATATAGGAAACTAGACGTGCTACGATTATAGGGTAAAAAATGTATTAACAAATACGACCAAAATAAATTGTGTTAAAATATTTTCAAGTTTGTAACTTCACCGCTAGGGGGCGCAACTGCTATAGTGTTACAGAAAATTGTCGGTTTTTCGAAACTTCGCATATATAACCTAAGTTGAAAATACATTTTTTAGATACACTGTTAAACCCTTCACAAGTTTTGTCTGAACTTTTTTTTTTGTTATTACCATAGCAACGTCAGTATGAAGGACGCTATCTTGAAATGTTTAAATTGTCATAACTTCTAAATGCCTTAATCAATTTCAATAAACGATGGCTCATTTTAAAGAATAAGATTTATGTTTATCATATAGGAATAAAAATATTATTTTCCTGCACAACGGTAGACGACGCTAATGAGAAAAGTTTTGTAATTGCATCCGTTTACTAAAAAAAATGAATGCAACGATATAGGTTTTTTTTTCATGGCTTGATATACCATTCATTATGGAAAATAAATACACAAACCGGAGATCGATATCTTTTTTCGTTTTCAAGTTATTGCTAAAATAGTGAAGTTGTGCTAGAACATCCTCCTTTATTTTTGATAACTGCAATATTTAATTTTTTTTTATTAATTCCAAATATCTGAGTAGTTATAAAGATTATTGCTTCCATAACGAAGGAGGCATTGTCCTATGAAAATAGACAAATAAAAAATTATGTCAAACTGTGAGAAAAGTACTTGTGTTCCATATGAAATTCCCAGTTCTCAAACTAATTCCCTTAGACTTATTTGGGGATTTACATGGACACAAGCCAACATATTAATAATATTATCTTCCGTTCTTGCACGGCGGTGTCTTCTCACAGAAGTAGTGGCGTCTGGATAAACGCTGAAATACTTCTCTGGAGTAGCGTATCCTACGAGGGTATCGCAAAGCGTATTCTCTTGAAGCTATAACGGCATTTTTCAAACATTGAAAATAAACGTCCAACATATCATACGCTTCCACATTCTTAAAAGGCATTTTTCTTGTTCACAAGTACTTTTCCAACACAAATAACACTAATTTTGTGCATGTCTCGTTATGGAAACAATAATCTTTATAACTACTCAGATATTTGTAATTAATAAAAAAATTAAACATTGCAGTTATCAAAAAATTTTCAAAATAAACCAATAATTCTTTTTAAGGATAAGATTGGTATAGTTCTATAATTTAATTTTGGCTTGGATTATGTCAATGTTATTTAGAGAACTAAATAAAGGAGGATGTTCTAGCACAACCTCCCTATTTTAGCAATAACTTGAAAAAGAAAAAAGATATCGACCTCCAGTTTGTGAATTTGTTAGCGTCCTTCATACTGACGTTACTATGGTAATAAGAAAAAAAAAAGTTCACGAAAAACTTGTGAAGGGTTTAACAGTGTATCTAAAAAATGTATTTGCAACTTCGGTTATATAAGCGAAATTTCGAAAAACCGACAATTTTCTGTAACACTATAGCAGTTGCGCCTCCTAGCGGTGAAGTTACAAACTTGAAAATATTTTAAATAAATTTATTTTGGTTATATTTGTTAATAGATTTTTTACCCCATAATCGTAGCACGTCTTGTTTTGTATATACAGCCGCTCGATACTGTTAATGGATCACCCTGTATACAGGTAGGATATTAAAATTTTGCAAACTCAGTTTTTAATTCTAAGAAACATTTCTAAATAATATTGTTTAGTATATCATATAGAAAGGGCAAAATTGAAAATTTTAAAATCAAGCAAAGAATCAAGGTAGGTTAAGACATTGAAAATATAAACACTTATCCAATTTTGTTTTTCATTTTGAAAAACTTTTTATAATGGCATTTAACCGTGTCTGACATGAGAATGGTACTTTACTGGTGCACATAATGATTTTTTTTTAACTTCCAAAGGTTACCAATTTTTTTTTTTTTTCATCTGCGAATAGAACTGAATCCCCGAAGAATACTTTTCAGCAAAAATATGTTACATGTGTCATTCGACTTGTTCTATTTTTAATTTTAGTAAGCAGATATATCTCTATACCAAGAATTTTAAAGTATTTATTTTATATTTTTGTAAAATTGATAACCACACGTATATGTATGTGCTTGAAACAAACTTACCACAAAAACATTTAACTGATAACAAATAAGTTATAAGTAGTATAGTTATATTTTTATTTGAAAACATGGTTATACTCGTAGTACCACTATACACTTACTTATACTTACACTTACACTGTACTTATATATGTGAGACAAGTGATTATTTATGAATTTGATATTCCTAATTGCAGTATATATTTGATAGGATATATTATTAGTCGTAGGTCACTATTTTTCTCTTTTATATTCAAAACAACAACTAAACATTATCTTAATTGTTTTGGCATTTGATTATTTCAAATTGTCGTATGTCATTTTGTTATTATACAGGGTGCAATTTTGAATGGCGCTTGGAGGGTACCTTTGACCTTTTAAAACACGTTATAAGTTTGATTTATAAAATTCCGGACATTGGTTTTGCTGTAAATCCTAATTTTCTTAATTCGTATACATATTTTTTTTCGTAATATTAACACATAAATACACATAAATTTAACAATCAAGATACAGAACAATCAAGATACAGATACACGTCATACCTCATTAAACACTGAAATGAATAACTTTATAAAGTACTTCACTAAATACCACTTTAAATTATAAACACCTTCTCGTAAGCTAAAAACTAAAATAAATAAAATAAAGTGAAGCAGGTACATTAAAATTTAAGGCTGAGCGTTTCTTGTCAGGCTAGCTCTATGTTGTCATATGTAGGGCTCTCAGAGAGAACCGCACTTCAATGGGATACCAAGCGGGTCAACCGAGACATGCGCGAGCCGCTGCCTCAGTCTGATTTTCACGTTCACGTCACGTTATTATACTGTTGACTTAGGGTGAGTTTTGAATACATTGTTATAAAATTGTACCAATTTTTTGCTTAATTTCTACGTAATTTATTTTATTATTATTTGGTAAGAGTGTTTGAAAGAGACAGCACACTACAAATAGAATTTATATTCTTTGTTTCTTTTTAGATCTTGACACCAAAGACTAACCTAGAGCGTCAGAAAAGATAATAAAGAAAATGTTCAAAATGCCCATTTGATTCAATGCAACACTCGGCTCGATTCAAAAGGGGTAACACTTTTTAATAATTCTGCATTAAGAGCTCTACACTCATTTCGAATTATATTTTTTTAATCTTCCAAATCCGCAGGAGGCGTCTAGTATACTCTATCCTTCAAATATTCCCATAGAAAATAATCTAACGGCGTTAGATCTGGTGCTCTTGCAGGTCATTTTATTGGTCCACATATGCCGACCCATTTGTTTTTGATTTAAATAAGAAAATTCCAGAATTGTGAGGGGGTGGCCCTGCTGAAACTACATATTGGCTCATTTTATATTATAATTATTTTATACTTTGTGGTTTAACTGCGCAACTTCGACATCGAAAGTTGCACTTGCAGATAAAGTCGGGAGCCATTAATTTAATAAATTTTTACAATGGAGACAACGTCGCTAATGTGCATATTTCGGTTACCTGGTAGTACAGCACTGCGTTTAATTTTTTTGTCACTTCTCAGGGGAACACTTACATTTCGAAAGGCATTTTGGGGTGGAAAACGACGATTTAGAAAAATTTTTTTTACAAAAGTTTATTAGTTTTCGGCGTAGAATTGAGATCAATAAGAAAAAGTACATATGCCATTCCATTGAAAAAAACTGATTTCTGGTCTGAACAGGCCATTTCCGGTGAGAGCCGGAAGTTCAAAATACTCCAGTCGATCCGACATACTCCATTCACTATTAGAAGGTATTGTATTTAAGTATTTTTCATTTTATTGTACAGGGTGATTCACAACTTATCCAAAAAAATTTGGAAATAGATGCGGCATGAGAAATGGAGTCAATATCATAAAAAAAATTTTTTGTAAAATCCTTATAGTTTCCGAGAAAAAAATTATTGAAGTTATAGTACATTCAATCACTACATAGCTGGACAGCTATAGTCTCTAGCGTCATTCGAAATACGCGTGGAGAGGCACGTGGCCTCAGCGACTCCGAATACTGAAATCCGATTTTGCGTCGTTGCGATAGTGTTTACTTGTTATATGTAGTGTTTACAATACTTTTTAGTAGTTAGCGTCAAAAATGGTTTGCGTGTATAGTAACTCGGAGTTGATGGATATCGTTTTAATTTATGATGAAGCAAGATAACATTTGTATTATGGTGAAGCATTTGTGTTATACTGAAACAAGACAGCATCTGTGTTAATTCGTGGAAACTGAGTAAGACGGACCCAAATGTGTTTACATGTTGGTGGATAAAATTTTGAACAATTGTTGTTGTAACATCGGGTATAATTGAATGATTTTATTATTTAAAAACACAAATTAATTTTATTAAATAATAATAACAATAAAGGCAAAAGCAGTTGAATTTGCCGATATAAAATAGGTGCTATAAAATTCTATTTATTTCTTTCCTTGCGAAAGTTTTTTGTCTGTTTTTTATCACACCGCCATGCCGGTCGCATTGTGCGAGGTCAGGTTTTACAGTGGACCACTTACCAGTGCCGTGCAGAAATATATTTTTAAAATCATTTTCGAACTGCCCTTTTTGATTTTTTCTTTAGAAATTTGTATTTGTAAGGGTCCTCTGTACATCCAGATTTTTTTTTTGATAAGTTCTGAATCACCCTGTATACTCTAGATTTCAGAAGAGGTGTCTGAAACACCCTGTATATTAGTTTCGGGATTAAATTCTAGTTAGGATGTAGTAATTGATATTTTACTACGGCTTCTATAAAGGGTGTTTCATTAAGTATGGGACACATATTCTTGTAGTCAAATAAGGAAATTATATTGTTTTCAGGTTTAAATGTTGGCATTTACAATCTTGGAATAGTCTGTACGGTCTTTTATTGTTAACCAACGTCGATGAAATACTATCAGTTACTATCAGTTGAAATACTATCAGTTTTATTATCAAATTATTGTGAAAAAATAATTAGGTAAATATATTTTTTTTATTGTTAACTTCTTCTCAGCCTAATAGGTAGTTTTGGAGGTATGCTATTAGAAATGTATCCAGAGGTTACCACTGCTGCCCCTCCACGACTAACATAGGCGACAGGAGGAGCACAGGAATATGGCAAAATCCAGTTATCTGGCGTTATAACCCCAACGCATTGTGAATTCAAAACTTTTACACACACGCTTTTGACCTAAAAATATACTGTGAGTCCAAGAATTTATTTTTTTTTCATAAATAGTTTATTTACCTTTTCTTCTAACACTTCATTATTTGATTCATGTTCTAGATTAGTCACATTAAAACAACCATTTTGTTCGATTTTCCCATCAGTACAACTCAGTACTATTTTTTCAGTTTCTGTTAGTATCCCTATACAGTTTGGCTGATCCTTTAGTTTTTGTACTTGATATTTTTTAGTTTCCCGTTTGTTATTTTCGGTTTCTCTAAATGCATCAAAATAATCACCAATATGAAATGCGTATCTATTATTTACGAAATCTTTGAGTGTATGAAGAATAAATAGCCATTCCGGTCTGTTGACATCGATTCTATAATTTTCAACTAGAAATATAAACAGGTTATGTGCTACTACTATTATTCCATAGACAAAAAATTACTAAAAGCCATGTAGTGAATTTTTGTGTAGGTACTTTTGAATAAATAGGATTAAGTGTTACTTTTGTGGCGAGCAAATTTTGTATTTACGAGGAGAAACGTAGTGTAGCCGAGTGGATGCAAAATTGCGAGACAAAAAAGACACTTTTAATCTGAATAAAACATGCCATTTTTGCTCCTACCGAAATCCTCCATTTAATTATTAATTTGTGCTTTGAAATTATTCAAACCAAATTTGGATAATAAAGCAAAGTAGGTAAGTAGGATATATCAATGTAGTCATGGATACTTTGTCAAACATTAGTCGCCATATTTGAGTTCATTTGTGATTATTTGTGGTTCAGTTTGCTAAAAACTCTGTAAGAATGGAATCTAATGAAGATTTAGATGTATCCGAGGGGATACTGGAATGTGCGGAAGATGTTTCTTGGAACCTTCTCCTAAAGAAATCTCGAGAAATTTATGAATGTGTCTACCAACGTTTTATGGATTGGGGCAAAGAAAAAACATTATTGATGGTGTATTTCACAAACTTAGCAAATAAAATGAAGCCGTCAACGCTTTGTTCACAATATTCAATGTTGCGGTCAACGTTGGATATAAAGATGGGGATTGATATAAGCAAATAATCAAAGTTACGTGCTTTTATTAAGACACAAAATGAGGGATATGTACGGAAAAAATCGCGAGTATTTACAAAGGAGCAAGTTGATTGCTTTTTTAATAGTGCATCTGACAATTTATATTTGACGACGAATGTAAACGCTTTAAAAATAAAAGAATTAAATTTTGAAAGAGCTTCTTTATAGGTCGTCCTAATATTGGAGGTTGCAGGCGCATGCCGTTCTGATGAATTAGTCAATTTAACAATTGATAATGTTGAAGATGTGAAATCCGCCTTAATTATAAAAAATCCCAATACCAAAGCCAAGAGACCATGTTCTTTTACTGTCCTGGGAAACAATTTATTTAAGTTTTTATCGAAATTATGTTGCTTTACGTCCAGCCGGATTGGTAGAACGTCGATTATTTTTCAGAATATTAGTGTCATCGAATGGTAGTCACAAAATCAGTGCCGTCTCGCAAGAAGCGACAACATTTTTGAAGCTGGACAAATAGTACATTGAACACACATTACGACGAACGTCTGCTACCCTTTTAGTTGAGAGCGGTGGTGACCTCACTTGTCTTAAAAGATACGGAGGATGAAGATCGAACACTGTGCCGGAAGGCTACATTGAAGACTCACTTTTGAATAAAGAAAATATTGCGAAAAGAATACTGAAAGTTGATTGTATTGGATTGCTTTGAGAATTGTTCCAAGAATGAGGGTAATGGTAATGGTGTCAACTTTAGCTCCTAGGGTTAAAAGTGAATACTTTTGTTGCTAAGATGCCATTTTTTTCTCAGTAAAGAAAATGTCAATCTTAGAGACTTCTGACAGTAAAAAATGTCATAGTTTTGTGACGGTTGGAGAAAAATGCACTTTTGCACCATCGCATCGAATGTATTTACCTGTGTTATAGCAGGCTAGAGCTACAGACAAATTTTTAGGAGTCGTTAGTCCAACACAAGCCTCATTCAATATTTCTGTGCACACAGATTGCTTTTCATTTTCTGCTGTGATCAATTGGAAGCATCCAGGCTGTTCTTGTTTTTCCTTCAGAACCATACACTCCAACAGAATGGTCTCGTTGCTTTCTAAGGTAATACCAAGACAACTAGTTTTTGGTACCCAGTAAGAGTAAGTGTCCAAACTACTGGATGAATCTAAATTATTATTGAATACTTCATATTTAAGATTGAGTAAAGCAGAATTTTTTCCTATATATTCATTCTCAAGGTAACTTTTAACAAACCATCGGAACTTCTTTTGCCTTTCATAATTGTAGTAAACATATTCCACTAAAAATAATAACATAAGTCATGTTAACAGTTAGGAAAATGCTTCAATACTCACTAGATTCTGAACAGAAGAAACATTCGAACAAAACAGTCAAATTACTTGGTGTAACTACTCCTATACACCTTTCCTCCACTTTCTTTTGGCAAACGGTGTGTATTTGATTATCTGGAGTGTGTAAATAAAAACAGTTCTTCTGGCTAGGCTTCTGACTTTGATCAGGACAGTCTAATACTAACACCTCATTGTTTTGAGTCATTAGTGCAGTACATCCTCCCGTCATACCAAACACACAACTGTTGTGAATAGTTTTACTTAAACAGTTATAGGGAGTTACCACTTCTGTTGAGTTATATACCTTGTAGCAGCTTCTGGCTTCTGCGTCTAACGAAAAATGGTTTACGAAGTCAACGTAGACTTGTCTTTCTATAGCATTAGCAGCAGTTCTGCAGAAGGAATCGTAGAATATGATGGTAAAATTATCTGGCGTTGTGATACCCACCCCATGACCTTCAACTGATTCCTGGCATACGATGCTTACATTTTGGTTGGTGTCGTATACTTCGAAACACTTATCAAATCTGATATGGGAGGTGCATCGAAACATTACCGTCTCATTTGTGGGTGTTACAAGCCCGATACATTCGTGATCGCCTGACACCCATTCGATGCAGGATTGATTTTCAAAGTTCGCTTCTCTCCTGCAAGACGATATCAAATCATTGCGATGGTATAACTGGTAACAGTCTCCCGGTACAGGAATAAATCTAAAAGTGTCTAAGTAGTTTGGTCGCCAACCAGGAATATCTGCAGAACACGTTCCTACAATTTTCTTTGTATAATTATAACAAAACTTAAATGTGTGCTAAACATACCTCGAATAAATATCGCAGTTAGTAATAATTTGGTGCTAGAATGTAAGTCCATTACTAAGTAAATGTTTTTATAAATTGCGATCTATATGAAACATATTTATATTGATACAAAATGAGTGATCTTTTGAGCACTTGATAACCTAATGTTACCAAAAAAAATAATAATAATTTCTGTCTCCAAGCATTTGATAAGCAATTCCTCCTAAAATATGTTATTAAGCATTGTACAAACGTCTCAATGAAAATATTTTTTAAGTTAAAAGTTCTATAAACTACGAATTTGATATAATTGCTTCATTACCTTACCTTCGTTACTTTTTGCAGAATATACTGACGTTTTTCTATGATCCAATCCATTCAATCAAATTTCTTAAGGCCTTATATTAATTTTAAGATTTAATTATAATTAGAAAATATATCAATTTAAAAGCCATATGGTTATTTTTTACATATCATATCAGTTCTTTTTTTGTAACTTTAATATTCCATGCCATAACTTTTAACAAGCATTGATATGATTTCAAACAAACCACTTTCCATATATAATATTTCCGTAGAATATCGCCTTTCTTCTTTGAATAATATTTTTACTAATGTATTCAGAGTTCCTTCTTTATTTAGTATTTTGCTGCATATTAGATGTTGGACTAAATGATATAAATTTCGTTTTATCAATATTTAAACTTAACAAACTATATTATTGAGCCAGTTCTATATGATTTGAATATCTTGCCAGGGGTCACCAGAAAAAATAATTGCCCTATCATCAGCATAAGAAATTAATTGACCTATCATATTAATCAAAAATATTATTTTTATATACCGAGTGATTCAGTTTAGTATTCGCGGCCCTGTATCTCTTTTATTTTAACAAATACCTATGACAAACCCTATATATTTTTAAATCGCCCTACAAACTCTATCAAATGACATTATTAGATCGTCTCCATAGTAACATATGTCAAAATTGCTATAGTCAACTGTTTTTATTCAAATGGCACACTATATATTTTTTGATCAATTCTGAAAGATATTTTTTTTCTGCGTTCAGCAGTGTAAGGAAGTC
Source organism: Anoplophora glabripennis (assembly GCF_000390285.2). NCBI lineage: Eukaryota > Metazoa > Arthropoda > Insecta > Coleoptera > Cerambycidae > Anoplophora > Anoplophora glabripennis. Next base: position 33,518 of record NW_019416833.1, read on the forward strand.
TATAGTTTCATCAGAAATATTGCTAGAAAAACAGCAAAAAAGAATAACCCTACTTTTCGTAGCTTTATTCTGAAAAATGATACCAGCTGCGGAAACAAGTTATTATGTTTTCTAAAGTAACACATTTTATTTATAATACGATAATAATATACGAGTAACAATTTAAAACAATGCTTATTTCAAATGTTTAAAATGAGCTCCATTTGCTTCCAAACACAGTATTCTGTTTATCACTGCCTCTCTACAAACACATTCTATTGTTTCTTCATTTAATCTCCGACATTCTACTCTTATTGTGTTTTTAAAATAAATATCTTTTAGGTAAGGTCAAAGAAATGAATCTATAGGAGTGAGACCCGGAGATCTAGCAGGCCATTTAACATCTTTATTGAATGTTCTTCATCTCTTGTCCTTCCGAGTTTAAAAACTCTTCTTTTGAAAACTTCCATCTGCCGCCAAATTCCTGGCTAACTTTTCGAAATTTTTTTCTGATGGAAGTTGTTTCTGCGGGAAACGATGTTGGCACCTATAAATAATACCTGGCAGCTTTAGCGTTCTTTCAGCCTTCTCCATAAATTAAAATCATATCTAGTTTTTCTTGGTTACTGTAAGTATTCATGTTATAATTATTAGTTATAGATATAATAGGTAGGTACAAAATGTCAATTATTTTGACAAACCGTTATTTAGAAACGTTAAAATTCAATTGTTTCCGCAGCTGGCTATCATTTTAAAAATAAAGCTAATGAAAGTAGAGTACATCTTTTTTGCTGTTTTTCTAGCAATATTTCTAATGAAACTATAGACTTCCTTATATAGCTGAACGCAGAAAAAAGATATCTTCCAGAATTGATAAAAAAATATATAGTGTGCCATTTAAACAAAAACAAATGACTATAGCA
>NW_019416833.1:36373-75113 GCF_000390285.2 Anoplophora glabripennis
TCCGTCATGCAGTAACCACATATTTTGCCGAACATTTAATGGCACCTCTTCCAATAACTTCGGCAAACGATTTTGCAAAAAATCTATATATGAAGCACCGTCTAAGCGTCTAAGCAATTCAAAAGGTCCTATTAAAGTGTCATTAACGATACCGGCCGACATGTTCAGTGAAAACTGTTGCTGAAAGGCACCGCGACGTATTTCGTGTGGATTTTCGAAAGTCCAGTGTTGTGGACGTTACGTACACCATTTCGACTGAAACATGCTTCATCTGTAACAAGTATTTGCACTGTAAATTGAGAATTTCTTGCATGTTCCTGACGCAACCATTCGCAGAAACCTCAACCTAGTAGAAAATCCTCAGGAGTAAGTGCTTGAACACGTTTAATATGAAATGGGTACAACTGAGCTTCTCGTAATGTCCGCCACACAACAGGATGCGAAATATTTACTTGCTGTGCGATATTTCTGGTGCTACGTTGCGGTTCATCTTCGGCGAGATGTAAAATCATCTCCTCGACATTTAAGATTCTTAGAAGTCGCCCTGGACTACCGTCGCGACCTCGACGCGGTTGTACTTCACCGGTGTCCTACAGCAACAAATGTTCGCGGTACATTTTCGTTTGCTTCACCATAAATTATGAGCATATCATAATATTCGCGACTGCTAAATAAATGCGCCGTTTTCTAAAGAAAATAATTCAATGTATTCTCGAAAAACAGCACAGCAATCACTACAACAATGTATTACAAACTGACTCTCAAATACAGTCCGATTTCTGTAATGAACCTGTATTAATTTCAAGTTTTATGCAAGGCCGTTGGCCAGTTATTTATTTAATTAGTTTAATTGGGTGAGAGCAATTAACCGCGAGTCGAGCCGAACCGTCCGTTTGCCACACTCTGACGAGTGCCGCGCGCATAATCCCACCAAGACTCCTGGTCAGTTAAGGGGGGGATTGAGGCAATAAAACCACCGTTCCTGGACGAAAACAGGCAGTTCGCTGCCAGAACTCGAAGAACTCTAACGCCAACCCGAGGACCACCCCGAGGACCTGAACACCGACCAGAGACCGCCACCCGACCCAAGGAGTTAGCCGCCAGAAGCAACCGTCCGGAATAAGTAAGCAAATTGTATTTTCCTATTTTCACTTGTCCTGCTATGGTATAAGGTATAAGGTACGACCACAGCGTTGTCGGCGAAGGTTTGGCTGGGTGCTCCACCGCCCTCGTTCGACGAACGTTGTCCGCCACGTCAACCGAACTGCTGGTTTGGATGGGTGCTCCACCGCCAGCGGAAGACGTTGAGTGCAGGTTCGTACGGCAGCAGCGTTATCGGCGACGGTTTGGCTGGGTGCTCTACCGCCTTCGTTCGACAAACGCTGTGAGCCCCTTTACTGAAACTGCTGGTTTGGCTGGGTGCTCCACCGCCAGTAGAAGAAGTTGTGTGTCGGCTGTGCAACGACGGATAGACCCTCGAAGTTTGGCTGTGCATCCCACCGCTTCTGGGAGAAATCTGTTGGCCGCCCCGCATTTGAACTCGCACCTCGCCCAGACTTTGCCTCCTTTTCACCAACACCATCATTTTCCTGATTACCATTTGCTTATTTATGCCCGTTGTAAACCGCTTTGCTTGGCTTTTTCTCCTGGCTGGTCGCATTTTCGCTTAATTTCCGTCGCTTTGCTAGAAACTACCGCCGATATTTATTTGTAGAATTAGAGTCACCCGTAATTATTTTTCTCTGTTTCAGAACCATTGAGGACAATTTATTTATTGACTTTTTATTGCTCTAATTTATTAACCTTATTTTTCCCTTTTTAGCACCGACCGAAATTTAAAACCGAACATTATTTTGGCGTACCGCTTCTTAAAGTATTAGACCGTATTATACCGCTTTTCTACCGTACAGATTTTATGTCCTGATCTTTGACTATGTGCTAATTTTGTATTTATTTACAGCACCGAAAAACCGCATCGGCATTTTAAATCCGTCGTAATAATAATTGCTCTAACCCATTTTATTTCATTCGCACTGCGCACAAATTAATTGTATATTCCTGGTTTTAGTTAGTGATAATAATTGTAATTAGAATCTATTTTACTTTTGCTTGTTTCAAATTCAATAGGCCTGATTAATAAATCTAGTAAATATAATTCCAGTTTGTATTCATTCTTAACACCGATAAGATTGATAAATTCCGATCAGTAAAAAGTCGCAGTATCTTTTTGTGACCCACACTGATAAGACCGTTTATTTTAAAAGTAAAATAACACTACATTCAGAGAACTACTTCGATTAAAAGTAAGAGAAATAACAGACCCCTGGAATTAAACTTTCTTCACTGCAGCTATCCCGAGTACTTACTCTAAACCGAGGGTAGGTTTCACGTGGAGTTTCCCCCACGTAAAAGATAGGGAAACTGGCGCCCGAGACAAAACCGAATAAAAATATTTTGATCCGGAGTACGTTCCTGTGACGTCACTCACCACCGCCGGCTGCCAACCACCGCTGCTGATAAATTAGTAGTCAAGGGTCGTCATAAAAATAGGCGTCCAAATAGGGACGTCAGTGACGTCAATAAATCTAGTTAATTATAATTCGCAATTGTGAATTAAGATTCCGTTTAGAGTTGGTAGTATACCGGGGGCGGCCACAAGTAACGTTACTAACCGTCACCACCAAAACCGAAATCCAGCGAAGTACATTTCATAAGAAACCTGCAAACTCGTAAATAGTGTTACGGAACATTTTGTAAATAATCGCCGCATTAAAATACATGTATTTCAGCAGTTCCAAAACAGTTTGAAACACATTTATAATAAGCTTTTTTCTCCATGGCCTTAAACTTCCGATACAAGTTTGACATCAGTTAACTTAGTTTTTACTCCCTTTTCACCCCTTTAAATGTTTGACATATAAGTTCATTAACACCCTGTATAGTCCGAGAAATAACTCAATTACTGCCTGAGTCATGTTCTGGTCGTGTAATTTCCCGTTTTGGTGATCAGAATTGGCCGCCCAGGTCATGCGATTTAATGCCGTTAAAAACCTGTGTTTTCTCTCAAAATCAATTCTTGGGTGAACGTTAATATAGTGAAGCGTATCGGTGAGAGCAATTTCTGAATTAAATGTTCTATAAACTACGATGTATACAGTAGTTTGAAATGACGGCAATAGTCCTACAAGAAACTTGTTTATTATATCAATANTATCATTTTAAAAATAAAGCTAATGAAAGTAGAGTACATCTTTTTTGCTGTTTTTCTAGCAATATTTCTAATGAAACTATAGACTTCCTTATATAACTGAACGCAGAAAAAAGATATCTTCCAGAATTGATAAAAAAATATATAGTGTGCCATTTAAACAAAAACAATTGACTATTTTGACACATATTACCATGGAGACGATCTGATAATGTCGTTTGATAGAGTTTGAGCGGCGATTTAAAAATATATAAGGTTTGTTATAACTATTTGTTAAAATAAAAGAGATACGAGGCCGCAAATATCAAACTGAATCACCCGGTATATTAAAAATAATATGGGTCCTAAAACAGTTCCTTGAGGACGCCCATGGAAGCTGTTAAGCTGTCGCTGAAAGTGTTGTTAATTTTAACAATTTGCTTCCTGTCTGTCAAATAATTCTTAAATATTTTCCATGCAACACCTCTAATTCCGAGTTTTTCTAACCTTTGTAACAAAAACTCATTGCTAACAGTGTTAAACGCCTTAGCTAAGTCCAAAAATACAACTATAATTTTTTTTTTTCATTAAAATTGTTTACAACAGAATTAAGCTCAAACACAGCATTTGCAGTAGATACGAGTGATTGTTGAGGAACAAATACATCCACATGTTACTGTTGGGTACAGATTTTAGGCTGGAGGCATCCTCGGACCATTCTTTTTTGAAAATGTGACTGATCAGGCAATAACAGTTAATGGTGCTCGCTATCGCGAGCTGATAATCCAATTTTTTGCACCTAATTTGCAAAATATGGATGTAGACGGATTTGTGTTGAGTAAAATGTAATTTTAAAGTCTGACTTACCTTAACATTGCAAGGAGCCTACTTTTGAGAACTGCCGATTTTCATAAAAAGTGTTCGATGTACCCATCATTTGCTTGCACACAAGCTTCAGCGCGACGTATCCAATTCGCTCGCACGCGTTGCAACATTGCCACGTCATCTAGAATCGTATTACAAGCTTGGGCAATACGATGTCGCAGTTGGTCGATGTCTCGAACTTCCGTGGAATACACAACACTTTTCACATATCCCCACAAAAATAAGTCTAAAGAGGTGTGGTCCGGGGATGGTGGGGGGATCTAACTAGGCTGCCGCAGCCTATCCAGCGATCGGGAAAAATAATGTTTAAAATTCGCGCACTCTCCAAAAAAAGTGAGCGGGTGTTCCGTCATGCAGTAACCACATATTTTGCCGAACATTTAATGGCACCTCTTCCAATAACTTCGGCAAGCGATTTTGCAAAAAATCTAGATATGAAGCACCGTCTAAGCGTCTAAGCAATTCAAAAAGTCCTATTAAAGTGTCATTAACGATACCGGCCGACATGTTCAGTGAAAACTGTTGCTGAAAGGCACCGCGACGTATTTCGTGTGGATTTTCGATAGTCCAGTGTTGTGGACGTTACGTACACCATTTCGACTGAAACATGCTTCATCTGTAACAAGTATTTGCACTGTAAATTGAGGATTTCTTGCATGTTCCTGACGCAACCATTCGCAAAAACCTCAACCTAGTAGAAAAGCCTCAGGAGTAAGTGCTTGAACACGTTGAATACGAAATGGGTACAACTGAGCTTCTCGTAATGTCCGCCACACAACAGGATGCGAAATATTTACTTGCTGTGCGATATTTCTGGTGCTACGATGCGGATCATCTTCGGCGAGATGTAAAATTAAATTAAAACATTTAAGATTCTTAAAAGTCGCCCTGGGCCANGAAATGGGTACAACTGAGCTTCTCGTAATGTCCGCCACACAACAGGATGCGAAATATTTACTTGCTGTGCGATATTTCTGGTGCTACGATGCGGATCATCTTCGGCGAGATGTAAAATTAAATTAAAACATTTAAGATTCTTAAAAGTCGCCCTGGGCCACCGTCGAGACCTCGACGCGATTGTACTTCACCGGTGTCCAAAACTCTTTGCGCTACAGCAACAAATGTTCGCGGTACATTTTCGTTTGCTTCGCCATAAATTATGAGCATATCATAATATTCGCGACTGCTAAATAAATGCGCCATTTTCAAAAGAAAATAATTCAATGTATTCTCGAAAAACAGCACAGCAATCACTACAACAATGTATTACAAACTGACTTTCAAATACAGTCCGGCTTCATAAGAAACCTGCAAACTCGTAAAATGTGTTACAGAATATGTTGTAAGTACTCGCCGCAGTAAAATACATGTATTTCAGCAGTTCCAAAACAGTTTGAAACACATTTATAATTAGCTTTTTTCTCCATGGCCTTAAACTTCCGTTACAAGTTTGTGACATAAGTTAAATTAGTTTTTACTCCTTTTTCACCCCTTTAAATGTTTGACATGTCATTAACACCCTGTATAATCCGAGAAATAGTTCAATTACTGCCTGAGTCATGTCCTGGTCGTGTAATTTCCCGTTTTGGTGATCAGAATTGGCCGCCCAGGTCATGCGATTTAATGCCGTTAAAAACCTGTATTTTCTCTCAAAATCAATTCTTGCGTGAACGTTAATATAGTGAAGCGTATCGGTGAGAGCAATTTCTGAATTAAATGTTCTATAAACTATGATGTATACAGTAGTTTGAAATGACGGCAATAGTCCTACAAGAAACTTGTTTATTATATCAATATTCTATCCCTGCTTAGTTCACTAAGAGTGGNGTGAACGTTAATATAGTGAAGCGTATCGGTGAGAGCAATTTCTGAATTAAATGTTCTATAAACTATGATGTATACAGTAGTTTGAAATGACGGCAATAGTCCTACAAGAAACTTGTTTATTATATCAATATTCTATTCCTGCTTAGTTCACTAAGAGTGGGGTATAGAATAATAGGAAAATGCTATGGTCAGAAGTTAAACAAGTTTTAGAGCAAGTGCCACTCTTTTTTGTTTTACGAGTTATTAATTTAAAGAACAGTCGAATTTTGTTCATATTTCAAAAACCATTATACAAATATATTTGAAAATTTCAGGAAATTGTCTTGCAGAGTGAAAATTTAAAAATACGATTCATTTTGTGCTTTCTGGTAAGGTGATTTAAGTTGGACAACTCCTATTTCGAAACCATGAATGTTGTACAATGTATTAAATACTAATTACCGAAAAGATAATATGTAATTGTTAATTTTTGAAATTTCTTGAGAACTGGAAAACTTTCTGATTTCGACTTCATCATTTTTCGAGTTCATTTAAAGAGCTATAAGAAAATAGAAAATACTTTCTTTTTATTCCCTTATTTGAATTAGGAAAGAGATTTTCTGTGAGACGTTTTGCTCTTTAATTATCATTTTATTTTTTTTTTCAAATACAAACTTCTGAATATTTTTTGCGCCATTGCATTTGTCATTTTATTAAGAGCCCAGTAATGATATCATACTATACAGGGTGTGGCGCATATATAATCTATAAAAATTAAACTACAGCTTCCTAACAATATTTATAATAGAAAAGTCTTATACCAAAAAGTTATATCTTCGCGTTTCTATTTTGTAAATTAAAGTTAATTTATTCAACAAAAATGAAGGCCGACCCTGTGTTATTTATTAAAATCTTTGGAAATGTTTTTATGTGACCCGAGATGCAACCTTATAATTCAAGTCGGTATAATCTAATACTAGTAATACTAAAAGAAGGTTAGGTTACATTGTCAAAAAATTTGTGCAGTCAACTGATTTTGTATTTGTATTGAATTCATTATTCACTTAATTATTAAATATAAACATCGTCCATCGACCCATCAGTGAAAGATTCCAGACAAAAGTTTTTATTTTGTAATTCCACAATAGTGAGTGTAATTTTTTAAAGAAGTAAAAAATAAAAATAGCCTGCCGATTACGTTAAAAACGAGATTCTTATTTCGTACTTTGCTTAATTTTTTGGTTAACTACTTTTACAATGAACCGAGAAAACAATGCATTTACTATTTCCGAACGTCTCGATACGGTGTTAGTGTATGGTGCAACCAGAGAAAATGCGCTCGCGGCGACTAGGTTATACCGGGAACGATGGCCACAACGTCACCCCCATGTGCAAATACAATCCTACAGTGCGTTCAGCGGCTGCGAGATACGGGATTATTCCTCGAGGAGAAAGACGTGGTCAGCAAGTGTACCTTAATGTTGAAGATGCAGTGCTGGAAAATCTTGACGGAGACCCCACAATTAGTACTCGACGACTCGCACAGCAAGTAGGAACCTCATCTCGTACCGTACATCGCATCTTAAGGCGCCAGCTGTTGCACCCCGATCATCTGCAATCAGTTCAACAGATTTTACCCCCGGATTGTAATCAACGAATGCGTTTTTGCAGATGGTTTTTACGGCAATGTGCCAATCAAGTAAACTTTCCAGCTTACGTTTGTGTAACAGATGAGGTGACATTTACCCGTGATGAAGTGAATTTCCGTAATATGCACATACGGGCCGATGAATATCCTCATGCGATTAGGGAAACTCATTTTCAACATCGGTTTTCGGTAAATGTTTGGGCTGGCATAACAGACTATGTACTTGTGGGTCCCTATTTCTTTGAAGGACGACTAAATGGACGATGTGACATTATACGTTCGGGTAAGCATGTTTTATCTTTAAGATAGGGCTCCTCCACACAGTACCTGCTCGAGAAGTAACGACACTTTTGACTGAAATGTTTCCTCAGCGATGGATTGGGCGCTTTGGTCCTGTGCCGTGGCCACCTCGGTCACCCGATCTAACTCTAATGGACTTTTATCTTTGGAGTCACTTTAAGTCATTGGTTTACAATACTCCAATTGCTGCGGTGGAAGAATTGTGAAAAATTGTATACTTGAAGCTGCTGACACAATTAGGGGAATACCTGGAATTTGAGAAAATATTTGCAAAAATTGGGTACGTCGGTGCCATGCTTGTATCCGCGCTAATATTCANGTTGTACAATGTATTAAATACTAATTACCGAAAAGATAATATGTAATTGTTCATTTTTGAAATACTAAAAGAAGGTTAGGTTACATAGTCAAAAAATTTGTGCAGTCAACTGATTTTGTATTTGTATTGATTTCATTATTCACTTAATTATTAAATATTAAGCATCGTCCATCGACCCATCAGTGAAAAATTCCAGACAAAAGTTTTTATTTTGTAATTCCACCATAGTGACAGTGTAATTTTTTAAAGAAGTAAAAAATAAGAATAGCCTGCCGATTACGTTAAAAACGAGATTCTTATTTCGTACTTTGCTTAATTATTTGGTTAACTACTTTTACAATGAACCGAGAAAACAATGCATTTACTGCTTCCGAACGTCTCGATATGGTGTTAATGTATGGTGCAGCCGTAGAAAATGCGCTCACGGCGACTAGGTTGTACCGGGAACGATGGCCACAACGTCACCCCCATGTGTAAATACAATTCTACAGTGCGTTCAGCGGCTGCGAGATACGGGATCATTCCTCGAGGAGAAAGACGCAGTGTTGGAAAATCTTGACAGAGACCCCACAATTAGTACTCGACGACTCACACAGAAAGTAGGAACCTCATCTCGTACCGTACATCGCATCTTAAGGCGCCAGCTGTTGCACCCCTATCATCTGCAACCAGTTCAACAGATTTTACCCCCAGATTGTGATCAACGAATGCGTTTTTGCAGATGGTTTTTACGGCAATGTGCCAATCAAGTAGACTTTCCTGCTTACATTTGTGTAACAGATGAGGCGACATTTACCTGTGATGAAGTGAATTTCCATAATATGCACATATGGACCGATGAAAATCCTCATGCGATTAGGGAAATTCATTTTCAACATCGGTTTTCGGTAAATGTTTGGGCTGGCATAATAGGCGATGTACTTGTGGGTCCCTATTTCTTTGACTAAATGGACCAACATTTGCTGACTTTTTGGAGAACCGGTTCTGCCTGAATTATTGGACGATGTGGCATTACAAGTTCGGGCACGCATGTTTTATCTTTAAGATGAGGCTCCTCCACACAGTACCTATTCGAGAAGTAACGACACTTTTGACTGAAATGTTTCCTCAGCGATGGATTGGACGCTTTGGTCCTGTCCCGTGGCCACCTCGGTCACCCGATCTAACTCCAATGGACTTTTATCTTTGGAGTCACTTGAAGTCATTGGTTTACAATACTCCAATTGCTGCGGTGGAAGAATTGTGAAAAATTGTATACTTGAAGCTGCTGACACAATTAGGGGAATACCTGGAATTTGGGAAAATATTTGCAAAAATTGGGTACGTCGGTGCCATGCCTGTATCCGCGCTAATAGGGATCAATTTCAACATTTTCTCTAGAAATGGTAAGTTTTATTTCACTTTGTTCCATATTTTAATGGAGTTTGTTTAGTGCGCGCAGTTGGCAACTACAGATGCTTACGAATGTGGTTTTGTTTGAGAACTCTTGCAATAACAACAACGCATTTAAGATAGTAATTACTATTAATAATTCTAATAAGAAAATATCAGTTTTTTTAATATCTATTTTCCTTGTACTTTTGCATTGAAAAATTCCCCAAAAAATTGAGAAGTATCTCTCTATCTTTCAACGACGATTTGTTTACGCAGCTGGTCTACAGCGCGTAACTCATCGTACAGCACATGGATAGGACCGTTCCAGAGAAAATATTTTGGTCCATAATTGAACTTTATTTTACGAAAAAATAAGCAAAAATAGAACATTTTCGTATAAGACTTTTCTTTTACAAATATTGTTAGGAAGCTGTAGTTTAATTTTTATAGATTATACACGCCACACCCTGTATAACAATGCTTTAAATCAGAAGGGTCACCATCAATGTCATTTTGTTCAAACATGTAAAAATTTCATTTTTTTTTTCATTGCGGGAATCTTAATCTTAATCTTAACCAGCGTTGACTGCTACTGTTATTATCAAAATATGATAAATATATAAATACATTTTATTAAAAAAAATATATATTACAATTACTTTTTTTTCATAATTTCATTTTAACGGGTTTAACATTTTTCCATTGCAAATTTCTCCTTACTCTATTAGGCATATTTGATGGTAAATTAGAAATGTATCCAGGAGTTTCCATTGCGTCCATATCAGGTTTAATGAGGTAGTTGTTGGACTCGTACGATTCGAAGGGCCCGTCAGCCATGTAGGAGAAACACATATATGGTAAAATCCAGTTATCAGATGTTATAATCCCGACACATTCTGAATCCAAAGCTTTTACACATATGTTTTCAACCTAAAAAATATAAGAATAACTTAAACGTAAATGCCCATAGTTAAATAAAATATGATTTTAAACATTTAATAGCTGAACCATGTCGAGTTCACTGAAGAGCAGTAACATTATAATGTAGCATAAGTCTATTTTCAAGAATAATGAAGAACAACAAGCAAAAAACAACAAAAAATTAACTGAGAGACATCTTTCTTTTCTACAAAGCAGGTGAGGCTATTTTTGATTGTAATGAAATAAACGTAAAGACTGGATGTAGGTGAGCAGTGTATTCGTTTTCCTTGTTTTTGATTTTTTTTAATGTGGCAAATAAAGGGTAGAAGTAGTATACATTGATATTTCATACAGGGTTAGTCAAAAGTATGGAAACCCCCAAAATTCTCAGCGAGAAAGCATTTTTGGGATAAATGGTGAGAATAAAAGTCTTAACTTTTTTACGGCGCATCCGATAGTAACCATGACCTTGAGGTCAAAGTCAAGATTTTCTAAATGGCGACTCTCCTTTTCGACCCCGGAAATGGTAAGCGCAGAAAATTCTGCATTCGAATGTGACATTGGTCGTGACCTCAAAGTCAATGGTCAAGATCAATTCAAAGTCAAATGTTGATATTTACTGTAATTTTTTTTTTAACTACGGAATGAGAGAGAGAGTGACTGTCTTTGAGTACCTGATGGTACTCCCTAGTGACCTTGGAACATATCAAGGTCATATAGGTTTTTGGAGTAGCGACTCCTTATTTCGACACTAAAAATAAGAGAGCGTAGAATTCTATATGTTATTATGATTTTAAACGTGATCTTAAGGTCAATGGTCAAGGTCAGGTAGAGGTCCAGTGATTATTCCGGCTGTCATTCTTTATTTTCGACGATGGAATAGGAGGGATTAGCATATTTTAGCGGTCTCAGATGGTCGAGTTAACCTATGAAATCCTAACCTTAAAACTGAAAGATAATACTGCTATTGAAGGTGAGAGTAGGAAATAATCCGGCCACTGAAGGCAACAGTGGGGAATGGTTCCGGCCATTGAAGGCAAAAACGAATAATTAATATTATATGTTGAATATACAATTAATATTAATAATAAAAAATTACAGTAAAAATCAGCATTGACCTTGAGATCACGGTCATGTCATATTCGGATGCAGAGTTTTCTGCTCTTTATTGTAATAAATTTAATAAAATGAACAATCTTGTTCCAATAATGTATCACTGCTGTTTATAACTAATTGAAAACAAAATTATTCCTTCTTGTCAGTCTGGTTTCCGTAAGAATCACAGAACTACGGCAATTTTAGCAAATATTTTAGATAATGCATTACGATCTTTAGACAACAAAAATGTTACAGCATTAATTTTGCTTGATTTTTCCAAAGTATTCGATAATCTCTCGATCATTCCCTTTTATGTGCTAAACTGCGTTACTATGGCTTTGATGAAAGTTCTTTACATTTTTTCAACACTTACTTAATACTGTATTTTCAGATATTGCTCCTATAATTTCTGGTGTTCCCCAGGGATCAGTTTTAGGACCGGTGCTATTTTTGATATATTCTGGAGATATTTTTCATTCTATCAGATATAGTGAAATGCAGTGTTATGCTGACGACACTCAATTATCTTACTCTTTTAAACCAGAAAACATAAGATCTGCTTGTGATCACATAAACACGGATTTAAATAATCTATCAAAATACTCTCAAAATAATAACTTAAAATTAAACTTCGATAAATGTACGATCATCTGCTTCTGTTCTAAAATTATTGTGGAGAATATATTTGAAAATTTAAAGATACATATAAATAATCACATTTTAGAGGTATCATATGTAGCAGCACGTTTCAAAGTTAATAAGGAAATGTTATGTCACCATAAAAACTTTATATATGAATATTCATATCATGAATTTCAAAGTTCGAAAAAAACTTATTGAAGCATACGTACTTCCATTATTGAATTGTGGAAATATTGTTTACTTTGCCTTTTTAGATAGTCAAACAAAAAATCGTCTACAAAAAATTCAAAATTTTTGTTGCCGTTTTATATACCGCTCAAGGAAATATGATCACGTTTCGAATAAAATAAGGGAACTCGGTTGGCTAAAGTTAGATAATCTTTTTAAACATCATATGTCAATTTTTGTTCACAAAATTATAAATACTTCTGAACCCTCATACCTCCGACAAAAATTAATTTTTAGACAAAATCTCCACTCTGTTAATGTACGGTCTGCTGGTTTGCTTTCATTACGGAGATATCGGACGTCCATGTTTCGTAGGTCATTTTCTTATAGTTTACGTTTACAGTTTAGACAATAAATTAAATTTAAAAAAATGTGTAAACTGCATTTTCTCAAAATGCAGTAACTTGCTTGCCTTTGTTCTGTGATAATTTTTTTTTGTGTCTGGTTTTATAGTATGTCTAACCTATTTTATCTTTTATATCCATTTTTTTCTAAATTTTGTTTTTGTCAATTAATTTTAATATTATAATTTTAATAACTATGCTCCTGTAACAATTTATTTTATTTTTATATGCCTTTTTTGCACGCATTGTATAAGTTTAGACATCATCCAAAATAATTTAATAGGAATTAGATATTTGATAAGGTTAAGTAGAGTAGCCATTGGCTAGACTTCGCCTTATGTAGGTGAAATTGTATTTTGCTTTGTACAATTTTCAAAAGTAAAGACATTATTATTATTATTAACTTCATAAATTGCCATATTTGATATTGCATCGATTTTTCTGCACTTTACCCCGCTGGCACACTCCCCTTAACTTATTCTTTTATTATCTATGATCTAATTTAAGAATATTTTCCGTTGACATTATTTATTTCAGTTAAATACCCTTTCAACTTTTAAGAATATATTTCATTCTATTATAATTAAAATGGTTCAATTCTGTTTTATGAAGTTGTTATATTTTACTTATTTACCTGTCCATTCGGGTCCGACACTTCATGATTGACATCATGTTCCAACTTAGTTACATTAAAACAACCATTTTGTTCAACTTTCCTATGACTACAATTCAGAACTATTATTTCAGTTTCTGTTAGTATCCCTATACAATCTGGTTGATCGGCTAACTGTTGGACTTGATACTGAATAGTTTCACGTTGGTTATCTCCATCTTTGTATGCCTCAAAATAATCTCCAACATAGAACACATGTTTATTATCCACAAAATCTCTCAGTGCCTCAAGAATAAAATGCCATTCCGGTCTATTGTCTACTGATTTGTAATTTTCAGCTAGAAATATAAACAGATAAGGTATATTAAAATTATTTTATTTAGATACAGGGGTGTTTCGGAAAATATAACATGGTATCTGCTGCGGAAATAATACATAAGATTTTTTCCTATGAACTATGGGCCTGCCTCTTTGGTTTTGAGAGACAGAACGTCAATTTAACTTTTAATCAAACTTTCTTCTCCAAAACACAACATATTGCATTGCAATTTGGCAAAAGTAAATTTTTAGCGGTGCTAAAAATGTCAGGTTTGTTAGTTTTTTAACATCTGCTACAGGTCGCTAGTAGTCACGTTGCTATAATATTTGAACATCGATGAATTGACGTCCGCTATTTTATTGTTGAAATGTGCAGGGAAAGGCAGTAGAAAAGGTTTTTAAGCTTTAAAAATTGACTTTCTAACCCCGTTTTTGTTAATTACTTTCGGAGAGACACAAGGTTAAAGTTGTGCATTTTTGCCCTCGACTGGTTAAATTTGAAAGAAAACCGAAATCTTGGAAATCCGTTTTTGTTTAACCTTATTTGAGGTGATATTGAAAAAAGAAGAATACTTTCTCATAACCACTTTTTGCCCTCTATCGAATGGCATAATCAATTTTTATATATAACGTTTCGTCTCTCCAGGACCACATCAACATTATTTTTTTAAATACGACCCTGGAAATTTTTTACATTTTTTGCAAGCCTTCATGGCTCCCAGTACTGTACTACTGCCTCAACCCGAGCCAAATTCACACGTTTTGTCTTGAAAAATTCATCTTCAGTGTATTCGTTCCTTTATCTAAATATTTTATTTAGATTTCTTTGTCTGTTGAATTATCGTACACTGTAAGTGTCGTTCGACCCTGTGAAATGCATTTACTTATTTAAATTATTACCACCACACATTAAAATAAAAAATTATTGTATTGAGTTTTATTCCAGTATCCATTTCTAGGCTTCTCGTGTGCTCAAAATTCAAACAAATTCCGATCTATTTTTTTCAGGATATTCATACAAATACATCTGACATGCTCTTTCACAGTTGCGGTTACAGATATAATAAATTCCGATAATATTACGCTGATCTTCATTTTCAACCTTTGCCAAAACGAAAATGTTTTTGAAGATTTACTGAAATTTTTTAAAGAATAACATTCAGTTGGCGTTTTGGTTGTTCATATGCACTTTTAAGAATTAATTTGTCATAATAAAATTAAAATTGTAATAAAGTTTTAATTTTGACGCAACAACTTATTGACTTATGTATGACCAAGTGATGGTAATAGTTAATAATAATAAATGTTTTATTGTAACGCGTGGTGGTAATAGTTTAAATGACTAGATGGATTTCAGAGGGTCTAACGACACTTACAGTGTACGATAATTCAATAAACAAAGAAATCTAAATAAAAAATTTAGATAAATTTGGAATGAATACACTGAATGAATGAATTTTTCGAAACAAAACGTCTCAATCTGGTTCAGGCTGATGCAGCACAGTATTGGGACAATGAAGGCTTGCAAAAAATGTAATAACATATCTAGTGTCGTATTTAAAAAAATGAAGTTGACGATGGTCCTGGAGACACGAAACGTTACATATAAAAATTGATTATGCCATTCGATAGAGGGCAAAAAGTCGCCATGAGGAAGTGTTCTTCTTTTTTCAATATCACCTCAAATAAGGCTGAAATGAAATAAAAACGGATTTCCAAAATTTCGTTTTTTTTTTCAAATATTTCGAAAACTAATCGTGTTAGCCTTGATTTTTTAGAGGCATAATGTTGGTCCCCGGATTTGTATCTCTTACCGTTTTCGAAATACCTGTAGTGAGAATCGAATTTGTAACAGCCTGTATATTCGAAAAATGATTGATTTTAGAGAAAAGTGTTCAACAGACGAAATATGCGCAATAAATACTGCACATTTCAACAATAAAATAGCGGACTTCAATCCATCGATTTTTTTATTTCGTTTACTGCTATATGCACTTTATGATATTATTTTATTAAAATGTATCAGCTCTTGACTTTGTTACTTTTCCAAATTACCCCGTATAAATTAAAAAAGACTTTATATCAATTGTATACACTTTTCAGAAAAACTATGTCCGTTGCCTTTGACGCAAGTTGCATAGTATGTAGTTAAAATATTTACCTGTGTTATAGCACGCCAGAGCTACAGACAAATTTTTAGAAGTCTTTAGTCCAACACAAGCCTCATTCAATATTTCTGTGCACACGGATTGCCTTTCATTTTCTGCTGTGTTCAACTGGAAACATCCAGGTTGTTCTTGTTTTTCTTTCAGAACCATACACTCCAAAAGAATGGTCTCGTTGCTTTCTAAGGTAATACCAAGGCAACTAGTTTTTGGTATCCAGTAAGAATAAGTGACCAAACTATTGGGCGATTCCAAATTATTATTGAATACCTTATATGGATGATTGAATAAACGAGAATTTCTTCCTGTATATTCATTTTCAAGGTAACTTTTAACAAACCATCGGAACTTCTTTTGTCTTTCGTAATTATAGTAAATATATTCCACTAAAAGTAATAGCATAAGTCATGTTAACAGTTAGGAAAAGGTTTCAAAACTCACTAGATTCTGAACAGAAGAAACATTCGAACAAAACAGTCAAATTACTTGGTGTAACGACTCCTATACACCTTTCTTCCACTTTCTTTTGGCAAACGGTGTGTATTTGATTGTCTGTAGTGTATAAATAAAAACAGTTTTGCTTACTAGGCTTCTGACCTTGATCAGGACAGTCTAATACTAACACCTCATTGTTTTGAGTCATTAGTGCAGTGCATCCTCCCGTCATACTAAACACACAGCTGTTATGAATAGTTTTACTTAAACAGTTATAGGGAGTTACCACTTCTTTTGAACTATATACTTTGTAGCAGCTTCTGGCTTCTGGATCTAATGAAAAGTTATTCACAAAATCAACGTAGGTTTGTCTTTCCATGGCATTAGTAGCAGTTCTGCAGAAAGAGTCGTGGAGTAAAATAGTAAAATTATCTGGCGTTGTGATTCCCACTCCACGACCTTGAAGTATTTCTTGGCATATTATACTTCCTTTTTTATTGGTATCGTACACTACGAAACATTTATCGAAACTAGTATCAGAGCTACACCTAAAGATTACAGTTTCATTTGTGGGTGTTACAAGCCCTAGACATTCGTGACCATTTGACACCCATTGGACGCAGGACTGATTTTCAATGTCTGGTTCTCTCCAGCAAGATGAAATCAAATCATGACGATGGTATAACTGGTAACAATCTCCTGGTACAGGGATGAATCTAAAGCTGTCTAAGTAGTTTGTTTGCTTTCCAGGAATTCCTTCAGGGCACGTGCCTACAATTTTTGGGTTATACAGGGTGTTTGGAAAAGTCGGTACAAAATTTATTTAGGTGAAAGTAGAGCCAAAAGTATTAAAAAAAGTTCCTATAAGCATTGGTTCTCCGGTGCACCGTTACTGGGATATAGCTCTACAAAGGGGTCTTATCATTTGGATATTTTTTTAAAATAACTTTCTTCCTGATTAAGATAATGGAATGAAAATTGTAGGCAATGATCATACCATAAGGGTCTTTAACTATCATAAGTTTCATCAAAATCGGTTATAAATATGGATAGTTTTTTTATTCCTCTGAATTATCAAGCAAATAATATTATTTTTTATTTAATTTGACTTTTTTGTAGAAAAAATGTCTACTTTTTTCCGAATTTTGTGTAGTTTAGTCAGAAATAATTCTTTTTAAATAATGTATGGCTCAGAACAGTAACTTTTTTTAATATTTTCACATAGTAGGCATCTTTCATGGTGACAGTTTCATTGTAATGATACTAATGATTGTCATTTTCCATGCTATCATTTAAATTCTTACGTTTCTTTAGTTGTGATATTTGTGCTTATGATAGAATGAAATGCAAAGTCAAGCACAAAGATCACAACTAAGAAAATAAAGAATAGTGACAATAGTTAGTATCATTGTAATGTCACCATGAGATGCCTACTATGTGAAAATGTAAAAAGTTACTGTTCTGAGCCATACATTATTTAAAAAATAATTATTTCTGACTAAACTACGCAAAATTCGGAAAAAAGTACAGACATTTTTTCTACAAAAAAGTCAAATTCAATAAAAAATAATATTATTTGCTTGATAATTCGGAGGAATAAAAAAAAATCGAGAAATATCTGTCAAGGGTAGTTAGAAAACTATATTTATAACCGAATTTGATGAAACTTATGATAGTTAAAGACCCTTATGGTATGATCATTGCCTACAATTTTCATTCCATTATCTTAATCAGGAAGAAAGTTATTTTAAAAAATTCAAATGACAAGACCCTTTGAAGGGCTATATGTCAGTAACGGTGCTCCGGAGGACCAATGTTTATAGGAACTTTTTTTACTATTTTTGGTTTTACTTTCACCTCTTTAAATTTTGTACAAACTTTTCCAAACACCCTGTATAAGAATAAGTAATGTTAAATGTATTGTCTGAAGTTATTTATTGCTGTCATAGTGTTCCCGTTTTGGTATTTTTTTTTTGGAAATCCGCCATCAATTCTGAATGAAATTGGTCCCTTCAATTTTTTTCGTAGAATGCACCGGTTTTGAGCAAAAAATAAAACATATTTTATTGCAAGTTGTGTATTTTTAATTTCTATTGATGTATTATCTAGTAGGTTGCTGTCAATATTTCTAAATAAAATACAACCATCAAATTTCCAGTCAATTTCTTTAAAACTCTGAAATAATTAATAAAAATAAATAAAAAATTAAAATTTAAACACTCTGTCTCGGAAACGAAACATATTTCGACCTAGCTACGTTTATAGGAGCTTTTTTTCACAAAATAACTTTGACAACCAACCCCTAAAATATTTCGCACTTATTTACAAACACCCTGTATATGTTTTTAGGATCTCTGAAAACAAAACAGTGTCCAGCGGGTCAAGGTCAGTTCAAGGTCAAATGTAGAGAATCGATTGCCAATAAAGTAGATCTATAGCTTTTAGTCGCTGTATCTAAATATTTTTTCATATTTCATCTTTTAAAATTCGTACCCAAGAAGAATCCAAGTTAACAGAATTATTATTATGAATAATAATTTGACACACATCGTCCACCGTTCAACAAAATAATCACGGTCCAAAGTTTTGGCAGAACCAAATCGGAAATCAAAGAAACTATGACAGTTTTTCTAAGCGTGATCACAAATTTTCTACTTCTCAAATTTCCGTTCTTGTATGTAATTTCTATGCTTGCCTATTCTAATTTTTCGAAAGGTCGAAAGGTATCTCCAACATAACGTTTATTGCATTCACATGTACTTATGCCATAAACGTATATTTTTGAATTTTTAAAATCAGTATTTAGGGGCGTCTCTGTAAAATATTACTTGTCTGAAAAAGTTTTCTAATTTTAAATTTAAAAATTTAAAAGACTAAGAAATAATTAAAAAGAAAAAGTCGTTATAAGTTCAGAAGAAGAAAACAGATAGATTTTCGAAACGTTAACAATATTTTGAAGTCGACGATATAAGTGACAAAACTATTTTCATAAAAATAATCCTCGACTGATCCTCTTTTGAAGCAAGTGCATAGTTCAGTAATGTTTTAAATTTTGCACACGCGGCAAAATACTCAATAATTGAAAAAAATAATAATAATACATTTCTGTCAAACATACCTTGAATAAAAATTGTTGTAAGTAATAATTTGACACAACGATGTAAATGCATAGCTAAATACATAACTTGTGAATTGCAACGTATATGAGGTATATATATATATACATTCCTGGGGATATATTTATGATTATTATCTTTTTGTGATACCCTAATGCAACCCAAAAAAAATACAATAATATCCACAGATGTGTGATAAATAATTTGTGCCAAAATATGTTATTAACTATATTATTACGTTGAAATACGTTGAAATAAACATACATAGAAAATAATTTATTTAGCAATTAAAATAATCTAGGAAAAATTTTTATAAATATTGAAATTTATAGAAATGCAGAGGGTGATTCTTTGGGTTATTTTATGAAACAAGTTCATGTTACATATGTCCAAAAATGTCTCCTTTACAAAATATTGGGCCTTGAAGTTATTTTTCCTTTTTTTTTGTGGGGGGGAGGGGCAGTAGCAAATGATATTAGGCATATTCTTCCAACATCCTTAACAGTTAGGAGAAATTTCTTAAAGAGATGTCGAAGGTGCATTGAAGCAAATGGCGGACATTTCAAAAATCAAATTTTAAAGAAAAATTGTGTTTTGCTATTACGTTTAGATCTAAATGGTTATTTTTTATTTTGTTATTTCTAAATGTTGTATTTTTCTCTGTTTGGATTTATGTTTACGTTTCCAGTTGTTATAAGAACCACATTACTAACTGTAATAACCTTTAAATTAATAATTTATTGTAATTTATTTTAAAATTTGTTACGTACCTATTTTAAACATTATTTTCTGTATAACGATAAAGCAAACCGAATGCTATTTTAAAATATCTAATCATTTTCCAAAAACATCAATCTTTAAAAAAAATCTGCGGGAAACAATGTAGTGGCAAAGGCGCTCAGAACGCTCTGTATATTTATCGCGAAAAATAAGCAGATATTCGTATCTATAATACAAAAAACCTACTTTTCCAAAATTTGAGTAAAATTACCAAAATAATAAATAAATTATTGTATTAAAGTGAAATAAAAAACTACTTTCCCGGGCCTTCTTAAGGAAGCAAGATGATACTAATAGACTATTGATTATATAAAAAAAAAAACAGGGTTAAAAGGAACTATGAATTTTATTGCATGAATTGTTCAAAGGGTCATTTAGATGAAAAAAACGCGGAGTGCTATTGAATTAGAGGGTGCAAATTGGAGATAGGGGTGAAAATGCACCCCTTTTAGTTTTTTTATTGTAGCTCGAAAACGAAGCAAAATTTCGCTATAGTTCACAGGAAAAAATATTTAGAGAATTGAATTTACCATCGAAATTGCTTATTTAAAAAAAATTTAAAAGTAGAATTTTATGCAAAGAATCATTAATAAACTTTTTGAAAAAAAGCGATTTTTTTTTACTTTTTTGCCTCTAGTTTTTTTTTTAGTAAGGATATGTATAGGCATTGCTTAATAAAAGAAGTAGATAAAATTTCCTTCAAAATAAGAGGTTGTAAAGTATTTTTGGATGAAAATTGACTTATGTATGGCCGGTTAGCCAATTTTTCGATTTAGACGCGTTTACCCTTATACTCTTCTCTTATACTATTTTCATTTTATGAAAAAAAAAGGAAGGAAATAAGACATTCAAGGATTCTCATCACATGACTCGTTCGAAGGGTCATTAAAAATGAAAAACCCGCGGGGTGCTATTAAATTAGAGGGTTTAAATTGAAGATAAGGGTGAAAATGCACTTATAGAGTTTTTTAAATACAGCACGAAAACGAAGCAAATTTTCGGTATAATTTACAGGAAAAATTTTGCAGAAAATTGAATTTCCCATCGAAATGGCTCATTTAAAAAATTTAAAAGAAAAACTGTATGCAAAAAATCGTTAATAAACAATTTTAAAACAAGCAAAAAATTAAATTTTTTGATTTTTTTTACTTTTTTGACTATATTTATTTTTTAGTAGAAGTAGGCAAAGAAAATTCCTTTACAAAAAAACTAGATGAGATTCCCTTCAAAATGGTGAGTTTTCAAAAGATTTTGGACTAATATTGACTAAGTTATATCCGATCAAGCTTAAATATTTTTTAGATTTTCGTCGTTTTAACATAATAATGATTATAATTCTTATTATTTTTACAATTGGGATTTTTCATATGAAATTACAATTAATCATATTATTATTACTTTATCTGGAATATGGAGATGTTTCTTTTTTTACAATAAAATAATTTTTCAGATACTATAATTTCATTTGAAAAATCCCTCATAGTTTCATACAATTGTGAAAATCTTTATTTATTATTAACAAATAAAACTTTTGAAATATTTTTTTTTAAGTAAAGAACCAATTTGTTGTAAAAATAATAAGAAATATAATCATTATGTTAAAAACGACGAAAATCTAAAAAATATTTAAGTTTGACCGGTTATAACTAAATCAATATTAGCCCAAAAACTTTTGAAAACGCATCACTTTCAAGGGAATCTCATCTAGTTTTTTTGTATAATAATTTTCTTTGCCTACTTCTACTAAAAAACTAGAGTTAAAAAGTAAATAAAATTTTTGCTTTTTTTTCAATTGTTTATTATTTTCTTGCATGAAATTTTTCTTTAAATTTTTTTAAATAATCCATTTCGATGGGAATTCAATTCTCTACAAAATTTTTCCTATGAACTATACTGAAATTTTGCTTCCTTTTCGTGCTGTATTTAAAAAACTCTAAAAGTGCATTTTCACCCATATCTTCAATTTAAACCCGCTAATTTAATAGACCCTTCGAACGAGTCATGTGATGAGAATTCTTGAATGTCTTATTTCCTTCCTTTTTTTTACAAAAAAATAAGAATTAAAACGTATAATTGTAAACGCGACGAATATCGAAAAATTGGCTCGAAAAATACTTTACCTCTTATTTTGAAGGAAATTTTATCTACTTTTTTATGAAGCAATGCCTATACCTTTCTTTACTCAAAAAAAACTAAAGACAAAAAAGTAAAACACAAAAAAATATAATTTTTTGTTTTTTTTCAAACTGTTTATTAACGATTTTATGCAAAAATTTTCGTTTTAAATTTTTTAGATAAGCCATTTCGATGGGAAATTCAATTCTCTAAATAATTTTTCCTATGAACTATACCGAAATTTTGCTTCGTTTTCGACCTACAATTAAAAAACTGAAAGGGGTGCATTTTCACCCCTATCTCAAATTTCCATTTAATATTTTAATTTAATTTAATATCACTCCGCGGTTTTTTCATCTGAAATGACCATTTGAACGATTCATGTAATAAAATATCTAGAACGTCGTAGTTCCTTTTAAAATCCTATAATCAGTAGCCTATAAGGTATAGTGTGGCCCCTTGTTTAGTAAACACCCCGTAGATACATGTACACAAAAAATTATTATCGATAAAACTCGAGAGGCCATCCGGACGATGTCCCACTTGAGGCTGAGCCTTGGCGTCTTGCCAGCAGCGAACTCTTTGGAAAATTGATTGGATGGTGTACGGTGCAGCTAAAGTAGATTTCCCAACGTTCCTCATAGAGGTCTAGATCTGCTCAATTAAAACATAATGACTTATCAGCCATGGACAGACAGCTCGCTATTTCCACGTAATTGATATCAAGTTGCGGTTCGGCGGGCTGAAATGAGTTATTGTCATTTGTTCGAGTTTATACCACTTGTTTCCCGAACTCTTTCGCTTCGGATATTGGTTTTGTCTCTCCTTTATCGTTGGATGATCCCAGATTTATGGCCTGTTTTAGGACTACTAGTCAAGTGAATCTTCGGTAGCAAGGAACATAAATCTTACAATTATTGCTTCCGGTTGTATCATCACTGCGGACGATGTCATATGTCAAATGTGGTTACTCAAAATAAACCGGAAGTTCTCACACAATCCAATCTCATCCCAAATATGTTCTTTTTTTACTTTACTTTAAAATACGCAATTCAATGCTGGACGGGGTTTTAGTCCGCAGAGTAGTTATATCCTACAATTTATACATTAACCCTGTTCAAATATCTAATGTTGTCTGAATTTTTACTACAATTTAACCATGGTTTCTTAGATATCGATGTCACCGCACTTTGACACACATTGAATATTGCAAGAAACAAAACTTTTATGTTCATGTTAAGGAGGTTTATCGAGTATCGGAGGTACGTCTAAAGTCTGACGAGAGTTTCTGTAGATTCGCTAGTGACTAAAGTAGTAAGCCTTTAGATTTAGCAACGTTGCACTTGGTTGGCTTGTTTGGATGTCTAAGATTGAAATATACATCATATGTCACAAATGCGAATTTTAAATAATACGCTTCTTCGAGAACCGCGGCGTTGCTGCTATCACGCATATGGAGGTTAAGTCAGCCAACGACAGCAGTTTGAAGGAGAATTATTATAAATTATGTATCTTACAAGTGCCTAATCGATTTCTACGAACTGTCATACCTGTATGGTTCCTTATATATCGGTTTCCTATTTATACAAGTTGCTGTGGAAACTGTTCGTCAATTGTTGTGCATTCTAACTGGAAAAAACAAAAAAATTTGCATTCTCATAAGACTAAATCGTGAAAAATTATTTTATTAATATATCGTCTCTTAGGTATCCAAAGTAGTCATAATTTTTTTTGAGGATTGTCTTCATATTAATAAGCTTATATTAATTTTTTATGAATATTTGTTCGTCAATTCCAAATCAGATAAACCTCCTTAAAAGATTTTTTGATTAAAAAGAATTAGAATTTTGAAATGGATAAAGCATTACAATTAAATTAATTATAAATACGCTTTTACACTAACTATTGATATAAGGTTAGGAAACCCCAATCTTTGTGATTTTCTTTCATAATATTTTTATTTGAACAATTGGAAAACAAATATTTTCGCGAAATCTTAATCAACAACTGTTTACTTTTCTGATTAATATGTGTTTACATTTACTTTTTCGGCTTTGTTTGTAGATAAAATAATTGTTATTGTCTTAAGAATATATAATTTGGGGAAGTTGAGTATTGATGTTATTTTTAAACATACATAATAACATTCTGTGCTTTTATAATTAAAATAAAGACTGATCCGCTAATTCACAAAGTTATTTTTACTAAAGTTCAAAGACCCAAAGTTATTTTGATAAATTATATGTGTATCTAAATAGACGTAGTTAATAATGTTATTCGATAGTTAGTTAAAGCATATATTTTCAATAAATATATACTTGGTTTAAAAAATTTTAAATTAATACAATCTCAGTGAAACATTTTACAATACAGGATGATTCACCAAAAATGAAACCTCGTATTCTTTGGTGAATTTTAAGGGGAGTCTTTCCTATAAAGTTTTTATCTAGAACGCTTTGTTAAAAAGATACAGTGTTAAACTTAAAAAAATATTTTTAATTTTTTTAATTAATTTAAAAATTATTAAGTGAAATAATTTGAAATTGGGCACATGTATTTATGTAAACATTAATTTAAAAAATATGCCATCGATACTCTGTATCTCCACCACAGAAACATTTAAATTTTAGAAAAGGGCATCAGATTTTGAACAATGTTTACATAAATACATGTGCCCAATTTCACTTAGTTCTTTCAATAGTTTTTAAAAATTAAAAAAAAATTAAAATTATGTATTTTTTTAGGTCTAACACCCTGTATCTTTTTAACGAAGAATCTTAGATAAAAACTTTATTGGAAAGACCCCATTAAAATTCACCAAAGAATACGAAGTTTCATTTTTAGCCACAGTTTGTGATCACCCTGTATTTTGAATAATAGAAATATTATCAAACTGAATTTGTTTCCAACATAAAATATGTGTTTTCTTACGTCCTATTTTTTCTTTTCGAGTACATTCCTATATATTTAGTTAATGCATCTATCTACATATAAGATATAAGCAAAATTTATTTGACCACCCTATAAAAATACTTTTCAAATATGTTTTACATTTAACTTATCTGAGAAGTTTGCTGAGAACAATTGTGTAACCTGAGGGGTTATTTCTATAATTATCTACCTTTAATTAATTATCTATTATGACCAGTATCATAACGTGTCTGGATTTCAAAAGAGTTTACTATTTAATTCTCGAAAGGGAGTTTATAATTATCATTATACTTTAATTGATACGTGGGAACTTAGAAATGTTGTATGTTCAGAGAATGAATTTCAGGCACTTACCCTCTATTGCTTACGTAGAATGTAATCCAGTGGCTAGCTGGCTGACACTGAAGTTGAGAGAAACAAAAACAAACACCAAACCTTCCAGGAAGGGTTTTAATAACAATAAACAAAACAAACAAACAAAATAACAACACAACGGCTCGAACAACATTATTAATTAATTTATTGACACGCGACAGCGTACCGAGATTCAGGGAGTGCGCGCTTCATAGCAAAAAATTGGAAAAACTTTATCTATTATTAAATTTACTTAATTAGCCCGAGACTCTAAAGTTAATTAGACTGCTCAATGTGAAATCCAAGGAAGAACTGCTTTTCTTACAGATCTTTCTCGAACACTTCGCTTCGCCACGCCCATTTCTTGGGTCCAGAAGTTTCGGTTCTTGTCTTATTGGCGGGAACGCTAAATGTCGGGATGCTTTGGCATAGCTATTCCATGTTAATAATTGTCTAATGGTCTGAATTTACATTTATATAAATAATTATGTGACTTACAAGTAACCCTAGCCTTCCTCTAGCGACTCCGTGCAGCAAGTACGGGACGGATTAGTCGATATCATTTAATCTACTCTTATAGCTTGTAAAATCCGTCAAAAAAACAGCTTTTACTCTCTTTTCGAATTACTTATCAATTCACAATTTGAATTAATTCTACTTTGGAACCTCTACGCCCTTCTCGTGATTTCGCGCGTTATTAAAAATATGGGTTTCTACGCTGGCGCCCCCCAGATGCAACAGATGACTATCACATGGCCCCGAATATTGGTAAATTTCTCCGAAGGACGACGCTACCTACTTGAACGCCCTCTACTTTCGATAATTTGTGTTGACGAAATTATTTTACTTTTTGGCCCATCCGTTCCGAGAACGAATAAATGACTACGCGTCCCGGCTTTTGTTACAATTGCATATATAGCAATTCCTATTTTTCTGTCTCTGCAAGAGGCAGCAAATATAATCCACTTTAATCCCATAGAAAATTAGAGAGAGAGAGAAAACACGGTAAGACGAAGTGGCTTGTCAACAAGCGCCACGTAAGAAGAGCAAGTGAGCAAATTGGCTTTCGCCAACTATTTTCAAGTTTCAGGTCAAGTAATATCTGCTTGTTCAACCCTTCGTCGTGATGACACTGCCATGCAGTTCAACATCCTCCTGGAACGTAATAAAGGCAGTAATAAGGTGACAGAAGGATACTTCAAGTGTATAGCTTATTTCTTGACCTTACCAACTAGTTGGAGAATGTGAGATACAAATTACATAATAAAATCATAATCATTTGTTAAGTATTTATGTGAAATAAGAAAGGTATACAGGCTGCCTTACGGTGACAGCCCATTAAAATATTTCAGATACTCCTTCGTTTTCAGTTTTGAAAATTTTATTTTTGGGGTGCTGATGCATACCACTTGTATACGAGGCAAACTTGTCCTACGGAAAAAATGTAAACACCTATTATTGTGAAATATTTAATAAATTTCAAGACGATAATCGTTTTAGAATAAAAGGGGTACAAATCGATTTTTTGGGGATTTCAAATAAATGGATATGAGAGCTAATATTGATATTTATTCGGAGCAAAACATATACAAGTGATGTATTGATCTTGAGAGCCACCTTTTGACGAGTAGAAATACTAGATGAATAATTCTTACACTTTGATCAGTGCAAAAGAGGTATAAGTTCACTTGTACCCCTATTATTCCAAAAATTAAAAATTTATTGTTCTAAGTTTTTCTACAACTGTTAGTAGGTAGTGCAGGTTGTGTAAGTATCCTTGTTCGCGTTATAGTAACGAAGTTTTTGGCGGTTTGATTTTATTACTAGTTATCTTTTATATTTTGCTATGTGTATTTTTTCGAATACAGAAGGTAAGCTTTAAAATAATATTAAATTTGAAAGGTTCATTTCATTGTTAATACTTTTCTTAAGATTCTGATGTTCCCGATCACTATGAAACAGACGAGGCAAGTGATTATGTTCCGGAAAATGTATCATCGTCATCTGACGATGATACCACAGAAACTATGGACGATATTCACAAAACCCCATCGAAAACAAGAAAATGAAAACAAAATGGCAAGTAAATGAGAAGAAATATCTTAGAAATTCTGGAAAGGCATACGTTGGTATGAAGAAACCTCATTAACCACGTGAACAGCAACCATACCAACATAGTAGTCGATTTAACTTCAACAAAAATATATTGGAAGCAGAGAGATGTGCTCTTTTTAAAGAATTCTATGCTCTATCATCTTATGACATACAGAACTCATTTTTATCTTCTTGTATTAAGAAAAAACCTGTGCAAAGAAAAAAAGTTGGAGTTAATGGCAAGAATTTCAGTACTGAAATATTTCTGGTATATAAGCGTATCTGCAAAATGTTTTTTCTTAAAACTTTTGATATTAGTAACAAAAGATTTACTACTGTTTGTAAAAAAAAAGTAGCAGTGTTGGTAATTGCGAAAAAGACCAGAGAGGTCCTGGCAATAAAATGGATTCAGTAAAACGAAAACAGGTTATTGAACACATCAAACTATTTCCAAAATATCGGAGTTATTACTCTAGAAGTTCAAACTTTAATACTCGATATTTGTCACCATAGCATTAAAAACTAACATTAAAAAATGTACGATATGTACATCGAACACTGCAAGGAAAGAAATTTAGTCCCTGTTAAGCAGTCTTATTCCATCGCCCTAATTCTGACACATGTAGTAAGTGTGATAGTTTTATTAATACTATTAAAAATTCTCATAATGCAGAGAAAGTTAAAGATGCAAAAGTAATGCATCACAGAAAAGCTGAAAAGGACCTATCTTCAAAGAAAAATGAATCGGATCTACATAAAGAATCGACAGATACCCATAATTTGTTTCGACCTACAACAAGCTTTACCAACTCCACTCCTAACCACTTCAAAATAAAAATAAAAATATTGCCAAACTTTTCATATATTTGGTCAAAGCTACAAGAATTCAGGAAATTCATCATAAATTTTTAGAACCAGGCCATACGTTTATGGAATGTGATCAAAATTTTGGTATAATTGAAAAGGCGAAAAGAAAGGTTCCTCAGGTCTTTGTTCAAGAACATTGGAGACAAATAATAAAGAGTTCCTGTAAAATATTTACGGTGCACAAAATGACTAACGAAAAATTTTTCAGTTTTTCTATACTAAATAACATCATATGCGTCCCAAACAAAGATACAGAAAAGCATATCATTAATGGAGAGAAATTCAATATTTCTTTTTTACAAAAGAATCAGACATTCTCTTTTTTTTTTATAAAAGAACTCTGGACTTAGAATTTCCTTTTAACAAATCCGTATGTCCTGCTAAAGCAGCAGGAAGGCTGAAGTTAGCGATAAAATTTGTTCAGTTAAACATAGATAGTTTAAAAATAAACGTGGAAAAAATTGCAGACTCTTTTGGAATACATTCCCCCACTTTATCATGAATATTACAAGAATATGGAATATGAGAAAAAAGGAAAACAGAGAAACTAAGGCCAACAAGGAAAACCAACCTAACAAAATAATTGTAGCTGAAACAGATAATAACAAAGAAGAAGAAAATATTGAAAATGATAATGTTGACTTCATTTTATATTCTGATTATGACTAATGTTTATAAATTTGTATATATTTTTAAAATACATGTATGTATTCTTATACCAGGGTCGATAATTTTTGAAACCTAAAAAAATTATAGTAGGATGAAACCCATTGAAAAGAAAGAGAATATAACAGAAATGAAAGGAAAAATAATTTACGGGCGATCTGAGGTCGGGAAGGGGTAGGGGGTGAGTTTTTAAGGGTAAAAACGGTTTCCCTTGATTTCCAGAAAAACTACAAGTCTTATGGAAAAAAGTTAAATGACAAAGTTGTAGGTAATAAAAGATCTAAAACTTTTGTATTTACACTTTTTTCACATAACCTCAAAATTTATGTGAAAAATTCAAATAACCAAGTTTTTGGTTTTTTATTTTTATCTTTTACAAACAAATTTTTTTTTCACGAAATTTGGTGAAAACTTACCTATTTATGTCCCAAACACGCTGTAATTTTTTTGATTTGAAATATTTATTTTTTCACCTTATTTTTACTTAATATCGAAAAAGCACCCTAATTTTCAATCGAAAATTCTCACGTCAAAATATCTGCTTTTTTAAAAACGTCGGTGGGCTTTTTCTTCGTTGAAATCTCTACTTTCTGATGGTGTAAAAAAATATATACATTACTATGGTAAGTTTTCTCAGGAAATGCAAAGAAACGAACTAGAATCCGAAAATTTTTTTCTAATCATTATGTACAATTTTGAGCTATTTATTAAAATTTACACTTTAATTACTCGAAAAACGTAAGATTCCATGTTACATTGATAAACAAAAAAATTACAAGTCGAAATATACTATTATAATTAACAACCAAATAAGTTAATAAAGTTAATATTTAATAAGACATCTACAATATTTTGAGAAAGTTGTAGAATCTTCTTTCGTTTCTTTGCATTTCCTGAGAAAACTTACCATAGTAATGTATATTTTTTTTACACCATCAGAAAGTAGAGATTTCAACGAAGAAAAAGCCCACCGACGTTTTTAAAAAAGCAGATATTTTGACGTGAGAATTTTCGATTGAAAATTAGGGTGCTTTTTCGATATTAAGTAAAAATAAGGTGAAAAAATAAATATTTCAAATCAAAAAAATTACAGCGTGTTTGGGACATAAATAGGTAAGTTTTCACCAAATTTCGTGAAAAAAAAATTTTTTTGTAAAAGATAAAAATAAAAAACCAAAAACTTGGTTATTTGAATTTTTCACATAAATTTTGAGGTTATGTGAAAAAAGTGTAAATACAAAAGTTGTAGATCTTTTTATTACCTACAACTTTGCCATTTAACTTTTTTCCATAAGACTTGTAGTTTTTCCGGAAATCAAGGGAAACCGTTTTTACCCTTAAAAACTCACCCCCTTCCCGACCTCAGATCGCCAGCAAATTATTTTTCTTTTCATTTCTGTTATATTCTCTTCCTTTTCCAATGGGTTTCATCCTACTATAATTTTTTTTCAGTTTTTACCATTTTTGAAGGCTTAAGCACTGGTCTATCTGACGTTCAAAAAATTTTCATTGTGTATTTTACAAATAAAAAAGTTGGGATAAAATGGGTATAAGTACTTTTTTAAGTTTTGACACATCTGATAAAGTTTTTATTAACAGCGTTATAATGTTGAAATTTATCAAGGTTAAATTAATAATAAATTTTAAATATAAACATCATAGTTCTTTTTTAGAATTTTTAAAGTTTGCTTAACTTTTAATGGAAATATCTCAAAACGATTTAATATGCACTTATACCCCTTTTACTCTAAGGCCATCGATTGTTTTCTAATTTTTAAATAATTAAAATAATATGTATCGATTTTGTAGTACGAAGATAGTGTTTGCTTAAATTTTAGCTCGAATTTTAGTAATTATGAATTCCCTAAAAAAGGAACATAACTTTTAATCATATTACGTATTTGAAAAATATGTAATTAAAGTACCCAAAGATTCACGTCGTCCAAATAATTACACGTATTAAAAATACTTTAGGTAGGTACTTACCATAAAGCAAAATTCAGTAATTTTTAAACGCACAAGCACAAAACAAACTATAACATATGCTCAAAATGTCCACCACCGTTTTCGATGCACGCACGACACCTTCGAATCGAATGTTTTCGCACACTCGCTGGAAAATACCTCGAGAAAAGGAATTAGTGGGACGTAAAAAACACTCAGACACGGTCCAATTCCAGATACCAACTGAACTGCGTATTTCTTGACAGCTTAATACCTCATGTTATCCGCCGCGCCGTTGTCACATTGCTCGATATGAATTTTATCGAATTCTAAATTTATTACAACGCTAATTATTTTTTAGAATTAAGCATAAAGAAGTTCAAAAAAGTGATCAACATTATGTCAATATTCCTTAATTAATAGAACTTCTGTATATCAAGTTGGAGATTTTAATAATTTTTTTCTCGGAAATGGTTGAGTTTAGAACCCATGTCATACAAGGTTTTTCTGTTTATTTTAATGTATTCTATCGACTGTTAAAATTAAGACAGTCAAACTTCTAACACCCTGTATAATTCTACTCTGCGTACTCTGCCAGAACAAAACTGAGACAGTTTTATTAATTCATATAATCTCCTGACACATCCTGTTACTGACTAAAAGGCGATGTCCCGTTTTATCTGACCATCTCATTTTAACTATCCCCTACTTATTTTTGAATAAATAAAATGGAATAAGCGAACGTTAGTGTTTAAGTAAACAGATTACTTCACTTCAGGTGAATTAAGTTCGATTAGTGCCAAATAATAAAACCTAGAGTAAACTCTTAAGTGATGAGGAACTTGAAAACAGTTCGGTAGAATTTTCAGAACCAATGAATTTTCTCAATGAAAGGACTGAAATATATTGTTAAATTAAAGTGACGGTGCGATAGGAAAACACTTTTCAAATTACAGAAAACTTTCAATTACCATTATTAGTACTAAACATCTTTATTATTTATAAAGTACTCTCCGTAATTTGTCTAAACAATAGTCGTTGTGCTGTAGAAATATTGAACCTTTAAAAATAATTCCTACATTTGATATTACCAGTAAATAAGTGTCAAATTATTTTAGGGTTACTGATATACACGGTACAACTGAACAATACAGGGTTCTTGTGAAAACACAAGAGAATTTATTAAAAAATAATGTGGATGTATTATGCTTATAATTAAATGTGTTAACGTTATAAAGATTGTTATAAATGTGTTTTTATTTATAATGTTTTGTTGACTTGTTGACTCAATCCTATACAATTTTGTATTGTCTAAAGGAAATAAAGTTTTCTATTACATTATATTCTTATATTTTAATGATCTAAAACAAACTGTGTTAAATTTATGAACCAATTATAAACTGTAAAAAAACCAAGACAGAAATTTAAAAAAATTCAGTGAACTTCCTACCCTGTGTTTTCCCGCAATGCACCACACGAACAACCAAACCTCTTTTAAATAAAACCTACTAAATAAACATGCGGATGAAAATAAAGAAACTCACCCCAACCCACCAACATAAAACAACGTGTATTCACGTACCGCCTCATTGTTTTCTAAACAGATTATATGAAATGTTCGCAAAGGTCTCCTAAACTGGAACCAGGGACAACAATGGACCCAAGTTAGTGTCCATTTGGCTTAAATTTGAAAATCTGTTGTACTTGTGAATTACTGTGAGTGCTTTCCAATGGACCGGATGTGTTCTACCCCTTTGCGGATTAAAGCCAAGTCAAGGCACGTTTACCTATTGGGTACACTGAGAAACATGCCTAATTTGATTAATAAATAGAGATAGGACAGTGATTGCTGAATGTTTTATGTTTTTACAATGATGTCAGTTTAAAATAATTTTTTAGCTCCTAATTGCATACATTTGGGTGTCCGTTTAAAAAAATGTTTTAAGTAAAAGATGTATCAATTGTTTTTCCAGTGCCTTCTATTTGATATGATTTAGAAAACGAGGACCGTAAACTAAAGTCAAAGGCTGAAACAAGAATAAATCGAGAGGGGTTAAGTCTGGTGGCCGTACTGGTCAGTTCAGATATAAACATGTAATAAACTACATACAACGCAACGTCAATGAAAATTTTAACTTTATCAGGTTCTGGTTGGTGATTTGCTGATAGCAGGGTCGACGCTCAATCACGCTTCTAGATTGAGACTTGTGGAATTTCGGTCAATCTAGGGCAGCGGTTTCCATCTTTTAAGAGATGGATACCGCTAAAGCAAAAATTGGCCCTTATTTATTTGACAGACACAAATATTCTTAAAAATGTAACTATTATTAGGTCCTAAAAACGCTTTCTAATGAGATTTATGAGTCTTCATTTGCTTCACTAGCTTGATATTCTTGGTTTAATGTTGTTGCTTAATGCTACGCGCATATCATCGCCTAGTTCCAACAGGTTCCTGTTCTTATTTTTCATTAAAAGTGAAGCTAATAATTCTTGTTCACGAAGAAAAGTTGTGGAAAATACCACCAGATATCTTAAAACAGTTTCACGCAGGTTCAGATAAGAAAGAGCTTTCTCGCACCAAAACTTCTTGATGCTTATACCTGAACTATTGGTGACTACAAGTACATTATTCTGCGTTTGTGTATGAAGGTATGCTTTGTAAAACTACTCGTTATTTATTTTCCATACAATTTTTACAAGCGTCTCAAACGACTCTCCGCTTATATGATAGAATAGAATATTTATTGGTCTATATTAATACATAACATATTATGGTAGCTCAGTCAAAGAAACACACAATCATAAAAACAACAATTTAAGAAAATACAACTAAATCACTAGACTAATTGAAATGCACATTGACTTAACAATAAAAATTACTTTATAACATAATACACGTCAGAGTGAAAGCAATCACTAAAAGTCATGAACACTATCCATAAAGTCACTAACGGTATAAAAACATTTTGACAACAAATAATTCTTTATACACAACTTAAATTTGACAAAACATAGTGATTTTACACGTCATGGGAGGACATTGTACATGTTTAAATTTAAGGAATATCTCGCAGTCAGTGCTAAGGTATATAGAAGTATGTATATCCGATTGAACCGTGTAACTGGTAATATATAAACAGTAATAAGGAAATAGCGATGGCAAGGGCATAATTACAAGGTTCACAAAAGTTGGCGACAGTAATCTCTATAACCTACGTTGGACGGAATACGAATGGCTTTTTTGGATTCTAAAGGTTTTTAAAACACTAGAGCACACTATAGCACAATACCACAAGACAAGGTGGAATTACAGAGGGGGAAAAGTAAACTGATCTTAAAGTATCAATGCCAATTACCTCTCTCAGTTTCCTTAACAAAAAAACTACTCCAGGCAACCTCTACCAAGTCAATTTATCATCAATTGCAATACCAAGGATTTTAACAAATTTATGTTCTACATGCCCTGGAGTAGTGGTAAACGTTGTACTCTGGGATTTATCTCTATTAATTTCTGAGATTGTTAAATGAAAACCAATTTATGGCTTTAGATTACATGTTAGATGAATCTTCAGTTAGACATGAGGAATATTTTTTCATATTAATTAGGGTGGTGTCATCTGCGAATAGTACACAGCTATTAGGTGCGATAGCAAAGCAAAAGTCATTAAGATATATTTCGAAAAGCAAGGGCCCCAAAACAGAACCCTTCGGAACACCGCGGTCAATACAGTTAAACTTGGAAGTATTGCCATTAACTGATGGATATTAATTAGCTGTACTCAGTCTCTTGGACTACCTGAAACTGGTTGGGAACCACTGATCTAGGCGATCTTGTTCCATTATCGAAGGTGACTCAGCTACTGGTTCCTAGTACTACTGTGTGCTGTTTCAGATTTCCCAGAAAATTAAAACACCTCGCGGACGCAGTAGAATTCAAAAGATCGGTAAAAATTTTGATGACTTACACTACCTGGGTGACTTGTGTGACAGATTGGATGTGCTTGGATGTGTACTGATCTGCCTTGCTGCGTTTGGAGTTTTTTTTCCATACTCTACGGGCGACATCTTTGGGTGGATTGGAAACGTCGGTGAAATTTAACAATACCATGCAGCAATCACTTTGAAATTATTATTTTTATTTTTAGCAAAAAACTGGCGCTTTTGTTTGTATTCAAAATAGATAATAAAATAAGGGAAAGCTTCTGCGAATATCGGAACTGACAAGGAAACGTACCGTTCAATATTTTATATCAGTAGTCAGTAATTTACATGTAATGACTTGCATGAATTTAACTGGAAGGGTAATTGACTGTAAATTGTCTCAAGCAAAGCTCTCTTGTACGTGAAGTGAACTTTACAGCCATTTCCACGTGTAGTAATAACGGCCCCGGAATCAATTATTGATGTATCGCGTGGGTCGCCTACTTAGCGAGTTATCTGAACTTGAAATATTTTACCCCTGCGTACAGGCTTTATGTTGGCTGAGCTCATAACAAGCTAGGGTGGGCAGAAATTTTTTTTTAGAAATGTTGTTCGCCTTAGTATAAAAAATGTCTATTATTACTCTAAATGCAAAGAAAAAATTGTAGGTCCGTTATTTGAAATTTCACCGGGCCCCAAAATACCCATTTTTATTTATTTTTATTTTTCGTAGCCCTACAAGAAAAAATTTTTATTCTCTCATCTTAGATACTTACACAAAAAATCACCGTATTAACCGGGCCCCAAACGTTAAAACATTTCTATAATAAATTAATGTACCATCTAAAACCAAAATTGAAACTATAGATGGCCACACAAAGGGACCGTACACTTATTCGGGACCTATTCACATCTACAAGACTGTGAAGCTACCAACTATATCTTTTAAAAGAACTGATTGTGAATTACAACAAATAACAGAGAAAGATCTAAGCACGAATCAGCAGTATTTAATTCAAATTAATGTGTTGTGCAATTCACGACGGAAAATGTTCTGATCAATTGGCCAAGAAATTTCCGGGCAAACGGCCAACAGAATTTTACGATTTTATGTAGCTACCTTAAATGCATCAGAAAATCTACAGATTTTAACAAGTGACATTTTGAAAGTATATGCTCCAACGTGGTTTCAAGTTAAAACTAAGCCACTATTAATACACGGAGCAGTACATTTTTGGAAGGCTTCAAGAGAGTTTCCAGATGAATTAAAACAAATAGTGGACAAAGTTTTGCACTTCCCAAAAATATTCTGGTATTGATATTAGTAGACTCACGTGAAATTATTACAGAACTAGCTGTTTGGAGGATTCAGAATGGTAGGAAACGCGTAATAAATGGAATTTGAATGTAGATCAAAAGTCCCCTTGGGCCCGACCTCCACCAATGCACGGTTTCGGAGATATGTGGGCTGAAAGTCAGGTAATATAGCCAAATCTGCACTTAGCGTTACCGAAGGTCAACGGCGTGGACGTGGCAGATGCTTGACCCCACGTGTGTGTGTGTATATGTGTGTGTGTTGTGTGTGTATACGTATGTGTAAATGTGTATGTACGGGTATAATAAAAAATCCTCACTCTCAACGAAGAAAAACTGTTTCTCCGAGAATTATTAGGAATACTTCCATCAACAATTGCCATCAAGAGAATCTATTGTCTCAATGTCCTGATTTGAAGTTGGAGTAAAGAATATTTAACATTATCTTCATGTCTTGCATATCCTAGTACTTACCATATAGCAACCGTTATATTGGCGCATGTTCCTAAAGTCCTTGCTCCTTGTTTATAGGTACATAAGTAACCAACAGTGAGTTCATCTTCATTCTCAATTTCAGGATGGTTTACATACGCTTCAGTAAATGAGATCCATAGTTGATGAACCGTGGTATTTTTGAATGGAGAAAATCCTCATGAAATCTGGTTCATTTGTA
This sequence comes from Anoplophora glabripennis, assembly GCF_000390285.2. Lineage (NCBI taxonomy): Eukaryota > Metazoa > Arthropoda > Insecta > Coleoptera > Cerambycidae > Anoplophora > Anoplophora glabripennis. Next base: position 73,432 of record NW_019416833.1, read on the forward strand.
TTTTGATCCATGTAAAAAGTACGTTCTTCATCTTCTTCCTCATCATGACCAATTCCTAGAGAATTATCTTGATACTTGGTTACTTGGTAAGTTCCGAACGTTAGATTCCGAAAATAATATTCTGTAAGTACTGGGAATATTGGAACATGGCCAGGTGTCATTCAGGCTATTTTCTTCGCTCTTCGCCCTAGATTCTCTTTTCTACGCTTGCCTGAACAACGTTAACTTCTTGCGCTCTAATCAGCTATTCTCTATCAGTTAGATTTTCATCTGTGTTTGCCATCGTGATGATTCCGAAATATTTATTTATTATAGCTCCGGCAATTCGAAGAAAATCACTCAAATTCGGGATATGTGATGTTGATATTGCGTAAGAAAAAAATTTGAAAATACTTTGGAGATAACCATTTCGAGCCTCTACTGCCCATCTTGTTGTGGTTATTAGTTTTGACTCTTTTGCCTCCTCAGTTGAGAATTGAATCTCATTTGGCTGTAGTAATGATGGCTTTTGGTATTCAAACCAATTCTCTGTAAAGTGGAAATAGCCTCTCGATATTCACGATTTACAATACAATATATTCAGCCCTATGCTGTAAAAACATTGAAATTAATATCAACCTTGAAGTGGTTTCAATGAAAATTGATTTGTTCTTCAATTTTGGAGAAAATTGGTATGCACTAAGAGCACTTGCTTACAATACCTTGACATTAAAATTGATTGAAATTTATTTCAAGTTTATTTGTGGCAACGTCGCTATTTGCTATAGGGAGATACCGGGTGATTATGGAAACAATCTATATGAACAGAAACGGTGACATCAGTCAAAAATTTTATTATAAGATTCTTAATCATCAGCTTTATTATTCTGAATTTATCAGTTGTATATAAACGGTAAATATCACAGCATAAAATTAACAAAACAATTTCTAGACTTATTTGTTACTTTTAAATAGATGCCATCAAAAAAAGCCAGCCGTTCGCAATATACAAAACTTTTGGAAATAATTGATCAGACGGATATAATAAAATGATAAGAAAAGAAAGCCTGGGAACGTATTTCTCAAGAAGTGAATGCAATGAAAAGAGCAGTGAAAATGCAGGATCGAAAAAGGTAAGGGAACTTAAAAATAAGTAAGCACTAAGCTTATATGAATTTACCAGTCAATAAAATATTTTGCTTGTAAGCATACTTATCAGTTATTGCTCTTTGTATAAATCATATTATAAGTATTTACCTACACTTGAAAAATATACAATGACAGTAGGTATTTGTAATATGTATTAGATACCAAATTGCAACTTTTAAATAAAATTACTAGGTATATTTTAAATTACAGCCATTTATAGAAGAATAAGAGGTGAAAAGCCCCTTACCGACATAGAAGAAAAATATGCAAATATTACTGGATTGTTTGCCTCGTGTTCAGGTGTAAATATTCCAGAGTTGGGTTTTGGAAAAAGAACCAAAGTAAAAGCTAAAGCTAGGAGAATTCAGTTAATAACTGGAGGTGGCATTGGAGGTAATTGAAATTTTAAGAAATCTAGAAAAAAAAACTTTTGGAGGTTTTATTAAAAATTTAATATATGGGCACCCCCAAGTTGTAGAATTAGCTTACAAAAGAAAAAAATACATGAATCAAATAAACAGAAAAGGACAAAAAGAGATCAAGGAAAATCTTTC
>NW_019416833.1:76877-83754 GCF_000390285.2 Anoplophora glabripennis
CCTGCTCACGCATTTATTTTTTTTAGGTTTATTATAAGCCCTTTTACCATTTCCACTTATAAAAGTCTGGGTAACAATTTTTTTTCTCCAAGTGTAATTTGGTTGGACTATTAATATTTAATATTATTTTATTCATAAACAATATTAAATCATATATGGCATGAAGCTTCATATGTTCCCAAAATAATTTTGAATTACCCTATTTCCTACAAAATACGGCCTTCCTGCAAATTATTTCTTCTTATAATCTATATGTATAATATTCTAATTTGTCGTTCATCATTCAACATTTCTAAAATTAAATTAACATTTTACTTTTGTTAAATTGAAGTAACGCTACACTTGCCATTATAATCATCCAAATTTTCATATATAAGGATACAGTCGGATATACAGGTTATGTAATATTGCACAGGAATAAATTATTTGTGTTACCCTAGCTGGAGCAACAAGAATTCTTGATTAAATTGGTTTCAAGTTTCATAACGTGAAGGTTTTCGATTTTCGTTACAATTCTTGATATTTGTCAACCTTGATCTGCAGTTTTATATCAATTCCTGCTTTAGTGCATACCAACTTTTGAAGTTTTCAAGGTTACTTGACATCATTTCACACCCTTGACAAATTTCATTCAATTTGTTTTTTACAGCATAGTAAACCTCCATTTTTATTGAAATGTCTGTCTAAATGTCATTTTTTCTTATAATTTCAACCCTGATATGAAACATAGACCTTATAAACTACTGGACTCGCCCAACTGTCATTTCGCCTATATAAACGGCAATCGCTCAGACGTGTGCGAGAGAGATGGAGCTAGTAAGGGCTTAAGCTTCGTTCATAGAATTTCGACTTCAGCGTGCTACATTTAATTCAACCAATCAGCTAGCTATACTCGATTCCTTACTCCTTTTTTCTGTTGGGCCGTATTCAAAGACTTTATAAAAATAATATAGCGACCAAAAGACAAAAAAATTTCATTTTTTCCAGTAGTGTAGGTATGTAAAAGGGTTTATTATATTACTGGCCTAATTACAGTACAAGATTTGAATTGTTTTAGCTATAATATTCCAAATAGTTTTTATAGAGCCTTATTTATGTATTTCTCCATTTAAGTATTTCCCTCATATCGTAAACTCGATCGGTTAAAATTACTGCAAGCTCTTCTGACGTAGTTGTTTCAAATATTTCATATTTTCTTGCTTTGTAGAACATATTATGTAAAGAGAATTTTTGCTAAGCACATTTCAGTTAAAACTTTTTCGTTATATTCGGTTTGATGTTAAAAAATAATTTGAAGAGTAACACATTTAAACCGGCAAAATTTGGACGTTAAAATGACATTTTATTTTGAAGATGGGGGAAATAATATATTATAATAAATTATCATCGGAGACAACTCTACTTGGTCATTATTTTCAAAAACATGCGAAAAGTATAAACATGTTGGTACCATCATAACGTCTTTCTTACCTGTGAAATTTAATTTTTTCTCCACTTAAACGTCTCTTTACGCAATTTATCGCAGAACACGATTGCATCATATTTAGTTTTTACAAATCTTTCACATACACTAACTAAATCACACAAAAATTCAAGAAATCATTCAATAATGTCAATACATGACATTTACTTCAAAGTTTGTTTATGGCATTGTGTAACGGTATACCCGTGTACCATCATTTGTTTTACCGGTATTTGCCTCAACTAGCTTCATCTGCCTTGCACACATCAGCGCGATTGACCTCTCTTTCTAGGGCCAGTCCATAGTTTACTAGGTCTAGGAATAGTATTAGGCTAAAAATTCAGGATATCTTTTTTTGTTGTAAAATGTTAGACAAGTCCGAAAATAATAAAAAAAATGTAAAAATCCATTGGCGTTCTATATTTTATGACGAAAAAGTCGACTACTCACGCCTAACTACGCCACTGGCGGCAAATAAAAATTGACTGTATACTAAAAATGGAACTCTTTACCAACGTACAATAAATGCCAAATTTTTAGTAGCTAACATTTAGTTCCAAATTTATTTCAAATATTAACATATTTTTTTAAATTTTCAACATCTTGTATCTCAAAATCTAAGCGTTTCCAGCCACATGTGTATAGTTACGAACCGTACTTAGGAAACAGCTTGTATATACGAGTATATATTGTTATGATGATAATGAATTTGTGTTTGTATAAGCGCCAAAATATTTTGTTTTTTATAGTGATATGAAATTTGTTTGTATAACAGTTTTGGTGTAATGTTGGTTGTCTAACTTTGCCCTGTCTAGCTCTCGACCCTTCTCAGTAGTAGGTTCAAATGAAGGTATTACTCAGCATGAAACCACACACAACTCACCACACTAAACAAAAGATGTTATTAATAAATTAATTTATTATTATTTTGTTTTATATAGCAATAAAATTCAAATAAGGAATGTCAAACACTGTTGCAAAATATTTTGAAATCTCCTACAATATTTCACTTTGAACAAGAATTTATCTCGATGTGGTTACTTTACTTAATTTCATGTATTATTGGTTGCCTGCAATAGGAAATTTAAATTTTTGTCGGATAACTTCTTGTTCAATGTGTTGTTACTTATTTCTAATATTAATATCTATAAATTTAAAACAACTGGCCAATTTTGATATGATTTATATTGTGAAATTAAATTTGTTTAATATGAAAAATTTTGAATATCTGAAATTTTTGTATTCTACCCTTTTTATTTTTACTTTTGAATCTATGTTGGCTAGCTATTTCGTATACGAATTTTGGTTTAATTTGTGCACAAAACGACAAGAAAAAGTACCTTTTTTACGTCTTATTTCTTGAGCACTTGTCTACTGGCTTCCCGCGTTTACTCTGCTTAAATGTTGTTCTGGAATCCTTATCTCTCCGCTCTCGCTGGATTTCCGGAACCTGCTGCTGCTATTTCACTTTCTCTGGCTTCCTGGAACCTGCTGCTGCTATTCCGCTCTTATTAGCTTCCTGGAACCTGCTTGCTGGTATTCCGCTCTCCCTGGATTTTTCTTGAGTCACTTTTACAAAACTTTCTTCTTTTATATATTTGGTTTCTCCCAATTTGCTTCTTTTATACACTCTCTCACGATAACTGCTTCTATTTTATCTGGTTTTATCAATTAATTTCGGCAACACCTATCTCTTTGACAAATTTTTTTGGTAACTAATCAATAAATCATTTTATTTGTTTCTTTCTTACTCTCTTGATTTCTTCACTCTTTGTTAGGGTCTTTCCACATATATGCCTTTGCTTTTTAGTTGCCGTTTTCCTTTTACACTTCACGTCACTTCACTTTATCTTTTTCAAATTTACAACCTATTCTAGTTTCTTTACAAAAATTTTTAAATTATGATTCAAAATATTTCTTATTCTATAATTTTATTTGACTTTTATATGTACTATTTTATGCCTTGTGGATCCAACTTTAATTTTGACATTTACATGACATTTTCATCTTATTGATATACAAATTTTTCTTTAGACCTTAATATCTTTTACTACTTATTATTCTAACTCATAACTATTTAATAAATTCTCTGACATTTTAGCTTTTGTTTTATATATGCCACTTGCGATTTCTAACTAATTTTAATTATGTTTTTCTAATAACATCTTTGGCATGTACTCTATTTGACCAAAATGATAATAATTTTATACTTGAATTCTTGAAATTTATTCTGTTCTAATTATCCGACTTTCTTCTAATGATTCATAATACTTATTCAATACTAACAAATTTTTTTAATCAAATATTTTTCTTAATTTTATAACAATTATTGCAACCTTTCCCTTTACTGTGTTGTATTTAAAAAATAGAATTTTAATTTAACTTTTAAATTGCTCTCTCTAATCTGATTTCATCTCAATATATATCTCAAAACGCTGTATGTTGCTGGTGGTAGCATATGTGACACATGTTTTTTGACCTCAAAACCTACATTTTTCTATAAAAAAATCTTACAGTAACAAAGTTTGCTCAATTTTTCCTTATTTTCCTGGACTAGTTGCGTTAATCTCATTTTTGATGTGTCACTATGTAAGCTTTGATGAGGTATTACAGTCGGCTTGTAACAATACAGAGGAGCCAACAGAAAAACGGTTATTTTGAAATAATAGCTTCATAATACGGATTCATTTGACCCGATTCCGTTTTTGTTTAATTGAACAGTTGAGTTACAGCGTCCATCAGTCAGTAAAAACTATTGTGCTGCGCTCAATGATGTAGTCAAAGTTGGATAGTAAACACGGCCGTCAGCAATCAATTTGGCCGAATGAAATAATGCCAGGCACTTCGTGGATTCGGACACGGAATAAGCCTCTAATTACCGTCCTGCTAATTAGCATTGTTATGCCGTAGTAATGGGTAACTTTGGCAATTTAACTCTTTTAACCGAAGTCATATGCAGTCGCATTCGGAACGTTCAATGCGACCATTGTTCTCTGTTGCATTGTGCATTCCCAATTAGAATTAGATTTATGGGCGGGTTATTTTTATGGGCCGTAAATAATTGTCCGTGGCGTCGAATGCACTGGAAGGTTTGTGTTACAAATTGAATTCTAAACGTGCTACGTTATTTGAAGATTTACTTTAATTTTAAAAACTAACATTACGTTTTATATACACCGTGTCCACCCAGTGCGCGTAAGTCCAATATCTAGGTTAATAAAAGATATAACTCATTTTTTTTCTACAAAGTTGCCTACTTTCCCGAGCTGCACAAAATGAAAATATATTTGCATACACAGGGTGTTCAGTTTTCCCTGGGCAGGTACCAACTTAATTTTTTTAAATGGAAATCTATATTTTTTATGGCATTATCGAATTCTACGTGAAAAATTAACGGGACTTTGTGTTACGATCCCTATTAAAATATTGATAGTTTTCGAGATAATCGACTTTTCATTTTTTTTCTTATGTTTCGTCACTTCTAGTAGTTGTCATAATTATGATTGTATGACAGCTAGAAATTATTTTTTTTCAGGAACTATAGAGTGAAGATGGCTCTTTCAAAAAACATATCAAAAGTTGACCTGCGATATACAGGGGGCAAAAAAAATTGTGCCAAACCTGATAATTTAAAATTTGAAAAATCTCGACTTTTTCAAATAGAACAACCTGTGTTTTATGATTTCATTAGATGCCTTTCTGTAGACCCTACAATTTTTTAATAGCTTTCCCTATACCTAAGTTCCGTAGTTTTTGGAAAAAAAAAAACATTTTTATGTAAAATACCGGATTTGCGCCCGTTCCTTTGTCGGGAAAAGTATTGTAAGGGTATTTATTTTTATTAAATTTATTAGTTGTCTAGCTACACTATTTGAAATAAAAATTAATAACTGAATAATTTAGATATTTGAGTTTAATAAATAAGTCTTTATGGAAAGTGACCATTTATTTGTAAATAAAATCAAAAAACCATAAAATCGCTACAAGCGATTAAGAATTAGCAAAATATGGGAAATGTTTTCTAGCAGCACGTATTCACAAAGCAAATAATCCAAATTTACAGAGAAAGGTTTGAATGAACAGCAAATGCGAATTATGAGAAAACTACCAGGAGACATGAAAGCAACAACTATATTATTTAGTTTAAAGTTATGGAGTTTGCTGTTGAAAATCCAAATATTAGTACCAGGAAATTAGTAGTAACCTTGGAGTTTTCAAAAGCTTGACAAATAAAATATTAAAGAAGAAGTTTCATCCGTACATATTGAAAATCAAGCACTGTTACCGTAGTTAGTAAAGTTATTAGTGAAATTGGAGATTAAAAAATTTGGATGAATAGAATTTTGAAAAAAGAATACTCATAGTCGTAAGCTAACTTAAAATAAATATCCTTACAATATATTTCCCGACAAAGGAATGGGCGCAAATTCGGTATGTTACATAAAAATGGGTTTTTTGCAAAAACTACGCGACTTAGGTGTAGGAAAAGCTATTAAAAAATTGTAGGGTCTACAGAAATTCATCTAATGAAATCATAAAACACAGGGTGTTCTAGTTGAAAAGGTTGAGATTTTTCAAATTTTAAATTATCAGGTTTGGCACAATTTTTTTTGCCCCCTGTATATCGCAGGTCAACTTTTGATATGTTTTTTGAAAGAGCCATCTTCACTCTATAGTTCCTGAAAAAAAATAATTTCTAGCTGTCATACAATCATAATTATGACAACTACTAGAAGTGACGAAACATAAGAAAAAAAATGAAAAGTCGATTATCTCGAAAACTATCAATATTTTAATAGGGATCGTAACACAAAGTCCCGTTAATTTTTCACGTAGAATTCGATAATGCCATAAAAAATATAGATTTCCATTTAAAAAAATTAAGTTGGTACCTGCCCAGGGAAAACTGAACACCCTGTGTATGCAAATATATTTTCATTTTGTGCAGCTCGGGAAAGTAGGCAACTTTGTAGAAAAAAAAAGTTATATCTTTTATTAACCTAGATATTGGACTTACGCGCACTAGGTGGACACGGTGTACATACAGGGTGATTTACAACTTATCCAAAAAAAATTGGGAATAGATGCGGCGTGAGAAATGGAGTCAATATTGTAAAAAAAATTTTTGTAAAATCCTTATAACGAGCTTTCAAATAAAAACGTGGTCGAAGTTGGCGCTGACACATTGGACGTAGGGAGTAGCTTATAGCGACCAACTTAACCTCATTTCTCAACGAGCTGTATAGCAGCTGTCAGTTTCAATAACGTTAATGACTATATAACTTTATTTTAAAGAATAATCGTGATAACAATAACAAACAATTAAAGGAGCTGCGGAAAGTGTCCCCCTCCTTGTTATAACAATAAATTAAAGCAGCTGCTGAAAGTGTCCCCCTCCTTGTTCCAAGCACTTTT
>NW_019416833.1:85376-116200 GCF_000390285.2 Anoplophora glabripennis
TGCTTCACCATAACACCAAGACATCATTTGTGTTAGTTCGTAGAAAGTGAGTAAGACGGACCCAAATGTGTTTACACGTGAGTGGATAAAATTTTGAACAATTGCTGTTGCAGCATCGGGTATGTCAAATGATTTTATTATTTAAAAACACAAATTAATTTTATTAATAATTAATAAGGGCAAAAGCACTTGAATTTGCCGATATAAAATAGGTGCGATAAAATTCTATTTACATATTTCTTTCCTTGCGAAAGTTTTTGTCCGTTTTTATCACTCCGCTATACCGGTCGCATTGTGCGAGGTCAGATTTTACAGTGGACCAGTTTTTTTGAACTGACCTTTTTGACTTTTTCTTTACAAAATTGTATTTGTAAGGGTCCCCTGTACATCCAGATTTTTTTTTGGATAAGTTCTGAATCACCCTGTATAAGTCATACAACATAAACGACAGTTTATTTTAAGCAAGCAAAGGTGAAAGCTTGAAAAGTCAAAGTTTTCCCAGATCAGGTGACCTATATGTTTTTGGAGTCGCTGATCACGATCTCGTTGTTCATATGACCCCATCACGTCTAGATCAAGGTCAAATGAAGGTCAAACACATTAACTCAAATGATACAATTTTTTTGAAAGAGCAGAAATATTTACGTCCGAATACGCTTCGATCTGTTGGTCGAACCGACCTCTGCAGGTCATTTGCACGTCATCTAGAGGTCAAATCTTTCTTTTGATCTCTCAGCTGATATCATAGCTAGAAATCGGATCTCGAACCAGTTGACCTCTCTGTTTTCGGGGTCGCTGATCACGATTTCGGTGTCCATATGACCCCATCCGTCTAGATCAAGGTCAAATGAAGGTCAAACACATTAACTCAAAGGATACAATTTTTCTGATGGAAAGGAAAATTTTACGTGTGAATACGCTTCGACCTGTTGGTCGAACCGACCTCTGTAGGTCATTTGGAGGTCATCTAGAGCTCAAATCTTTCTTTTGAACTCTCGGCTGATGTCTTAGATAGGAATCGGTCTCGAACCAGTTGACCTTATTGTTTTTGGGGTCGCTGAACACGATCTCGGTGTCCATATGAAACCGTCACGTCTAGATCAAGGTCAAATGAAGGTCAAACACATTAACTCAAAGGATACAATTTTTCTGATGGAAAGGAAAATTTTACGTGTGAATACGCTTCGACCTGTTGGTCGAACCGACCTCTGTAGGTCATTTGGAGGTCATCTAGAGCTCAAATCTTTCTTTTGAACTCTCGGCTGATGTCTTAGATAGGAATCGGTCTCGAACCAGTTGACCTTATTGTTTTTGGGGTCGCTGAACACGATCTCGGTGTCCATATGAAACCGTCACGTCTAGATCAAGGTCAAATGAAGGTCAAACACATTAACTCAAAGGATACAATTTTTCTGATAGAGAGGAAAATTTTACGTGTGAATACGCTTTGACCTGTTGGTCGGACCGACCTCTGCAGGTCATTTGCAGGTCATCTAGAGGTCAAATCTTTCTTTTGAACTCTCGGCTGATATCCTAGATAGGAATCGGTCTCAAACCAGTTGACCTTTCTGTTTTTGGGGTCGCTGATCACGATCTCGGTGTCCATATGAAACCATCACGTCAAGATCAAGGTCAAATGAAGGTCAAACACATTAACTCGAATGATACAATTTATTTGACCCCGGATTCTGGAAGAAATTGTATCATTTGAGTTAATATGATTTGTGTTAATTTTGAACTTCTTATTAGTTCCACTCCTTCACAAAGAACGGTTAAGTTTAGGACCGGTATTATAAAGATGTTTATTTTAATCTACGATCACGTACGAACTAATGCTACGAGTATCCCCTAGTCCCAGATGTACAAAAAACCCACTAGGAAAACTGTTAGTTTCGTGTAATTTAACACAAGCTTAAAATGCGTCTACGCCTCTGGCCTGGGGCGTGTATCTTCGAGTCGAGGTGTAATTACGAATTCCACGGGCATATATATGTTTCTCACATTTCACAAGTTTCCGAATATATTTCATGCCGCGGGAGCTCGGCTTCCACTTCCCGGATTAAAATTCACTACTTGCACCTCACATTCTTTCGGCGATACGTTAGACTAAATGTTTAAAATATGGTGAATATCAAAGTTCCCAAAGAAAGTAACGAGTTCATGGATTATGATTTATTCCAAGAGAAAAGTTTCTAACTCTCACGAAACATTTCCATTACCTCCTCGTTGCATTGAAACTTTTTCGAAGGATTAGTTAAATTATGCCTTACCCGGAAATGTATTTAGNAGAATTTATTTGACCCCGGATTCTGGAAGAAATTGTATCATTTGAGTTAATATGATTTGTGTTAATTTTGAACTTTTTATTAGCTCCACTCCTTCACAAAGAACGGTTAAGTTTAGGACCGGTATTATAAAGATGTTTATTTTATTCTACGATCACGTACGAACTAATGCTACGAGTATCCCCTAGTCCTAGATGTACAAAAAACCCACTAGGAAAACTGTTTGTTTCGTGTAATTTAACACAAGCTTAAAATGCGTCTACGCCTCTGGCCTGGGGCGTGTATCTTCGAGTCGAGGTGTAATTACGAATTCCACGGGCATATATATGTTTCTCACATTTCACAAGTTTCCGAATATATTTCATGCCGCGGGAGCTCGGCTTCCACTTCCCGGATTAAAATTCACTACTTGCACCTCACATTCTTTCGGCGATACGTTAGACTAAATGTTTAAAATATGGTGAATATCAAAGTTCCCAAAGAAAGTAACGAGTTCATGGATTATGATTTATTCCAAGAGAAAAGTTTCTAACTCTCACGAAACATTTCCATTACCTCCTCGTTGCATTGAAACTTTTTCGAAGGATTAGTTAAATTATGCCTTACCCGGAAATGTATTTAGTTTCGTTGGAAAAGTTTCTGCCGTATACTTGGACGCGTTGCCTCTACTAATAGTTTTTTTTTTGATAATTACATAAAGTTTGGGTCGTTAATCACCGAGGTAAATCTGATTTTGACAGGTGGCTGATATCTATTCCGTATCACACCGGAGTTATAACGACGTCCTTATCGAAACCTAGCGACTTGAATAATGGTAGGTATTGTTTAAATAAAAGTTTTTTTTAATTATTCCAAGAATTACTGGGACGAAGCAGGACTGCTAAGGAATTAACAGTGGGATATAAAAGAATTTGCTAAGGAATTACTAGAATGTACTGAGATTTAAAGGAATGTGGGAGGATTTCTAGTAATTTAAGGAGAAATTACGGGATATATGTGAAAAAGGATGTAGTTGTATACTTTGTAACATAGCCGCCAAAGAAATCGCCCATAGACACACTGCGGATAAAACCATTAGAATCTACAAAGATAGAAGACAAGCTTTATTGACCTTACGTAATCATAAGATAATGACTAGGTCAGTATGGGCATGCCACCAGGCATTGGTGGTGGCCTCAGTTTCCAACAGCATATGCAAATTTGAATTTCACATTACTGACGGAGAAAACTATTTATGAAATTATGCATCGAATCAAGACGCACGCTGTTGGTTCGGATGGTATAGGATTGGTAATGTTGAAACATTGTGGTGATCATATAATACCATACATTACTCATATTGTTAACAGTTGTATTTTAGCAAATATTTTTCCCACTCAATAGAACAGAACAGAACAGAACAGAACAGAACAGAACAGAACAGCACATGTCATTCCAGTTCCAAAAACATCGAATCCTCTGACCTTTTCAGATTTACGCCCAATACCTAAGCATATTACCAACGCGATAAAAAATCATTGAAAGGGTAATATACAGGGTAGCCCAACGAAAACGTACCGCAAGGCATTACAGGGTAGTAAAGAATTTTTCGGCAAAATCCAAATACAGGTCAAATTTGTTTCTGAGGAGGATAACTTTTGGCTCAAAAAGCATATCAAAATCTTCAACCCTCTAAGTGGGGATGCTATCCCCTAAATTGTTTCAAAAGGGAATGGGGGTCAAGTGGGGGTCATTAGAAAGGGCTTTTAATTCTCTATACATCGATTCTTACTTTCGATTCTCGATTCTCGAATTGATTCTTTATTTTAGAAAATATGCAGCTTTGAAAATACGAACAATATTTTTGACGAGAAATGCGAAAATCGATTTAATTTTACTTCAAAACTTACGGTATTAGTCAAGTAAATGCTGAAAATGTTGTCCGCCAACTTGCATACAATGATACAGGTTGTCTTCAAACCGTTGTCGAACATTCTGGAGCACTTGCGGTGTTACTTCGCGACATACATTAATGATTCGTCCTCGCAGATCTTCCAAGGTATCAGGTGGAGTGCTGTAAACTTTGCTTTTAATGTGCCCCCAGAGAAAGAAATCTAAAGGATTTAAGTCGGGTGACCGAGGGGGCCACTCAATTGCACCTCTTCGTCCTATCCAGCGTCCTGGAAACGTCTCATTTAGGTAATTGCGCACATTGAGCGAGTAATGTGGAGGAGCTCCGTCTTGCTGGAAAATCAGTTCGTGTTCATTGTAAGCAGGGTCGTCCTCTATGATATTTGTTAGAGCTGGGTCGATGACATTTTGTAGTAAATCCAAGTACATATCGCCTGTCAAATTTCCAGGAAGGAAAAAAGGACCTACAATGGAATTTCCAAAAATACCTGCCCATACATTCAACTTCTGGGGGTGTTGGGAGTGTGTCTCATGGAAAATCCTTGGATTGGTATCAGCCCAGTAACGACAATTATGGCGATTCACTAAACCATTCAAGAAGAACGTACACTCGTCCGAAAAACACACATTAAAGAGGAAATTATCGTTTATCGCTCGTTCAGTCATTATTTCGCAAAATTGCAAACGACGATCAAAATCGTCTTCATTTAGCTCTTGCACTAGCCGAATCTTATAAGGATGGAATTTGTATTTTTTTAATATTCGTTGGACACTTGTACGACTCACTCCTGTCGCAGTAGCCAATTGCATTGTACTCAGCGTACTATCCATTGCCACTTGCCCCAATACCGCTATTTCCGTAGGTTCATTTAGTACCGGATTTTCAACCTGCCTCTTTTTGTTATGAACGGAGCCAGTTTCGCGAAATTTGGCCACCAATTCGCGAACAATTTTTCCAGACGCATGTTTCTCAGGATGCCGTTGGTTGAACAGTTCGGCGACCCGATTTCCGCATTCATTGTTTTTGAAAAAAAGCTCAATAATTTCTACTCTTTCTGGAATTGAGTACACCATAATTAATCAATTTAAAAGACTCGGCAGTATTGGTACTCTTCAACTACAAGTCACAAGACAGTTATCTAGCAACTTCTTGTGGCCTATCTAAATACGAAACAAAAAGCGGACAATTTTTTGCTCACCAAAATCAGGCTAAAGAATTCGCAAATCAGAAAAAAAAAAGCGAATTCTTTTGAAGGAATTTACCAAGCTAATACCGTAAGTTTTGAAGTAAAATTAAATCGATTTTCGCATTTCTCGTCAAAAATATTGTTCGTATTTTCAAAGCTGCATATTTTCTAAAATAATGGATCGATTTTCAAAAAGTAAGAATCGATGTATAGAGAATTAAAAGCCCTTTCTAATGACCCCCCACTTGACCCCCATTCCCATTTAAAAAAATTTGGGGGATGGCACCCCCACTTAGGGGGTTGAAGATTTTGCTATGCTTTTTGCGCCAAAAGTTGTCCCCCTCAGAAGCAAACTTTACCTGTTGTTAGATTTTGCCGAAAAGTTCATTATTACCCTGTAATGCCTTGCGGCACGTTTTCGATGGGCTACCCTTTATTTGCAATTAAAGGAACATTTGAGTAAATATGAAATTATTCCGCTTCATCAGTCTGGTTTTCGACAAAATCATAGTTGTAACACAGCGTTATTAAAAGTATCAGACGATATTATAAAAGCTACAGATGAGAACAAAATAAGTACTTTAATTTTGCTTGATTATTCTAAAGCGTTTGATACCTTAAAGCATAGTGTACTTATTAGTATATTGCATTACATTGGCTTGGGTAAAAGTTCTATGGAACTGCTAATTAATTATCTAGAAAATCGTACACAGGCAGTTAAGGTAGATAATGAACTCTCTGAAAAACGTTTACTTAATGTAGGGGTGCCGCAGGGTTCCATTTTGGGACCTCTGCTATTTTGTATATATACATTAAATCTGTTCAGTAAGTTAAAATATATTGTGCATCACACATGTATGCTGATGACACACAATTATATATGTCATTCAGTAAATATAATGTAGGTGGTGCTATAGATAAAATCAGTTTTGATCTCAAAACCATTGAAAAGGTCTCACAAGAACACTGTTTGTTTTTGAATCCAAGCAAAACAAAGTTAATCTTATTTCGTAGCAAAAATTTTGTTTCAGTATATCTGATAATGTTAGTTTGGAAATAAATGGAACACGGATTCCGGTCGTTCAGAATTCTTGTAATTTGGGGTTACACTTTGATAACTCCTTTAGATTTTCTACGCAAATTAGTAAATATGTGCAGAGAGCCTACTCTGCATTAAAGTTGCTCTATCCACATAGCAATTATTTATCTGTGCCTGTAAAGAGGTTATTGTGCGAATCTCTTGTTTTGTCTAATTTTTTATTCTGTGCTCTTGTTTATTATCCCTGTTTGGACGCTCTATCAAAGAATAGAATTCAAAGAACACAGAATTCCTGTACCTATTAGATATATTTTTGGAATACGGCGAAGAGAACATGTTAGTTATAAGTTAAAGGACTTAAAATGGTTAAATATGGACAATCGCCTAAAATTGCAAACACTAACTCTTTATCATCGGATTGTAACGACGAAAACACCAACCTACTTGTATAATAAAATTTGTTATCATTCAAATATACATAATATTAATACTAGAAATAGAAACTGTTTATTACCACCATCACATAAAAGTAGCTTCTATAAGAGATCATTTTCTTACAGTGTTGTAAACCTATATTCCGGAGAGCTTTAAGGCAATGCCCATTGGCAAGTTTAAGAAATGTGTAAGCAATCAACATTAATCAGGGATATTTGATTTTGTTATAAATTGTCCGTAAATTTAAGTTTAGTTTCATTAGGCATTATAAATTTGTGACAATTAAGTTGTTAGGTAATCTGGGTTAGTGTATTAGTCCGGGGGGTAGTGCCTACTGGTACTGCTTGCTTGAACACCGCCCAGTGAATTTCCATTTCATTACTTTTCTTGTGTAAAGTGTATATACTGTACCAGATTTTTATTTTTGGAAAATAAATGTATTATTATTATTATTATTATTATATATGTATGCTGGGTCAAGGGACACGAGCGGTGCAATGGCAATAAAGTATCTGTCAAGCTAGCTAGGAGTGTATCGGGACTTTTTTTGTGGACCCGGCACCTCTAGTGTTCTGTTGGTTAATTATCGAACCTATTCAATTATGATGGAGTATTTATTCTATCACTTATTCTTGATGTCATATTTACTAGTTTCTCATGTTTATATTTTTGACAACAGCTACCATTTGTATTTTTCAAACTTGTACAATTTTGGTTGAAGATTTTTCATATCTTGTGTGTATCATAATTTTTTCTCTGGTAACATCCTGCATTTTTCAGCAGTAGAACCCAACTCGTGTAAAACTACCTACCCTTTTCACTAATTGGATATTTTTTGTTCGAGAATAAAGTCTCAGGTTAAACATTTATTACATAAATGACTAGAAAGTAGATTCAGCTCGTCAGAAAATTCACAGTAACGACTTTACCCACATCCTTTGTAATCCAAAGGGCAGAAAAGTTGATACAATCGAACACTAAGCAGTAGAGCAAAGGAGCACTGTCGTGTTCCTCAAATATTCCCGGCTTTAACCGCTCAGCGCCGCACTGTAATCTATAATTTATTTGAAGTTAAACACTGGCGAAGCTTTAAACGTCTTATAAATTCCAGCTCAAAGGAACTAGTTCGCAGTAATGAACGTGCTTTACATTGCATTTTTAGTCTCGACTTTAGCTCGCTCGATATTCCATCCGGCGGCGTTGCTTCGGCTTTATTACAGCTTATCTTATTAATCTGTTTTATTATTTAGGAGTTGACACTGAAACTGAAGTTGGGTGATTTTATGGCGTTTCTTGATTGATTGAAACAATATTTCTTATGGAAAGACCTTAATTGAAACCAACAGGAAGTTCGTTTTTAAGCAACTTCTAATCGTTAAACTAATGCGACGGGACAATAATTAGTGTATGAACCAAATTATTTACATTTTTCTAAAAATCAGCTTAAAGGGAAAGTAAAACATAAACCGTTTAAAGAGAAAATAACACAAACAAAACAGTTGTTTTAAACCCGAATTCTATTGCTCCAATAAATTTTAATACATAATTGTTTTTTAGAATACTTACCGCCTCCTGATCGGTAAGAAATCACCAATCGCAAATTTGTAAACGTCACTTACAAATGTCTCAACAGTTCGGTAAAGGTGTCAAATTACTTGAGCGTGCAAAAAAGCAATAAAGCTCGTACAAATAGTTATCTACACCATAAAGGAGGTAAATTATACTTAACTGCTGCGTGGTGTATAACATTTTATCTGCTTCCACAGTTCTTTATGGTTCATGAAATAAAGATTAGGTTTTATTTTTTGACATTTCTTAATCAATTCATTTTGACATTATTCGAAATATTGTAAAGTCGACTTGGTTGTTTGGATTTTGTCGTTTCTAAACTGTTTATAAACAAAGCTACATAAAAGTTGCAATTTTGCTGGTTTTGAATTATTATTTCTAAATGAGTTATTTTTAAATAGAAAGTGCAGCAAATGCTGCCTGCGAATTTTTATTGCTCGAGAAGTCAAAAGTGCGCTTCGGACGAGCATATAGAAATTTCAGAGAATGGTACCAGAACAAAAACATTGGCGTTTCTAAAATGTCACTGTTAGCATATTCCATAGAGAAGTTTTAGTCCGGGCGAATTAGGTTTTTTTTTCAAAAATCGGGCCTACCTCGAATTTTATGGGCTTAAAATGAAGTAAAAAATACACAGAATAAAAAAAAATTTCTATTTTTTCAGTTTTTCGCTTATATCTCCGAAAATAAGCCTCTAATCGACATGATTTTATTTCTGAGGAAATTTCCTACAAGGATAGGCTTTTGCGAAAGCAATTTTTTTTTACATTGCAAAACTAGCAGTGAAAAAAAAATGTGCAACATTTTCAGCATTAAATAAAAAGAACTACCCGCTATCCGGATCCCCAATTTAAAAATGGCGGCCTATAGCAAAATTATAAAGTCGAAAACGCGAGCGCGTATATCTTCTGCCCAAGTCAAGATATCGAAATTCGACAAAAAAAGATCGAAAGGTTATTATATTATCTCGCGTTTGTATAAATTTCAGATTTTTAAGATGCAAAATAAAAAAGTTATTAACAAAAAACCAAAAAAAAAACGTAAATAGGATCCTTTCCTCGGCGATTTTTTAATATACAGATTTCAAACCAATTGCATCAGATAGTGCTTAATTTAAAAAAAAAAACATCCCTGCCGAGATAATTTTTTTTCTTAAAAACGGTATTCTGTCTGTTGGGCAACTTGGGCTCGTTGTAAAGTAGATGACTTCCTTTATACGCAGAATTTTTTTTGAAACGATTCGACCAAGACATGGCCAAGTAAACATTCGTTAAAGGCAGCGAGATCCGCGCAGCTGAGCGATAGACATGAGAGGGGAGCGCTGTGACGTCAAATAGCCCTTGCTGCGTTCGGCTTCACAAAATTCTTAACAAATGGATTGTGGCACTAAGAAAGCAGCTACCGGAATGCTTTTTTTTAAATCAACTTATTTTTTCCGCTCTTTCGAATGGTGCAGGCAAAAGTCTGTGAAAGTCATCGCCAGACACCGAAAAATACATATTTATTGACTTTTCACGTTTTCTTTTGTAATTATGCTTCCGATATTTTCACTAGAAGGTCTTTTTACGTATCTAAAACCAAAAGTCAATTATTTCTTTGAAAAAGGTAATCAGTACTCTATTTGCGTGCTCAGAAAAGGTCGATGTATAAACTATTATCTTAAAATTGTTATTGCATAAATTGTGCCTAGAATATTTTTGAATGTTACAATATCAACATTACATTTAAGTACTGCATTTTATAGTATTTAAAAGAACTGTTACATTCAATTCTAACACATTTTATTTAATTAATTGTATTATAAAGTTGTCTTTTTTAATTTTTATAAGAATATTATTTTTACCAACAGAATCCAAATAAGTAGATTTGAAGAGAAACCATACCTCAACAAACTTCTTTCTTTCAATTCTAAAATAAATGAAGCGAAATGAAGCGGTATCGGACATTCTCGTTTCCCCGAATTAATACTGGCAGTTTCTTTTTTACCTGTCTACCATCCATATTTTCATAGCATACTCAGTGTAAAGTCAACTGCCATATTTCAATCGTGTAAACAATGATCAAGCATGTACTGCTGTGAAACTATTGGTCGCGCGTTCATACAGAATTGGACTTGTACTGTGACACATTGTATCCGTTTTCATTTCATTTATGTAATTGGCAGTCTAAGTTTGTTGCTGTTTTATTTATTGTTGATTAGTTTAAGATGTCTAGTTCCGATTAAGTTTAAAAAGTGGCTGAATGAAATAAAAAAGAGTTAAAATATATCATACATATTTTTATTTAAAATTTTATAACTTTTTAACGGTACCTTTTTTATCTTTCATAAATACGTCCCTGTTTACTATGTGTTGTAACCGTAACATAGTTCAATTGAATTAGGTCAGTGTTAGAGGTCAGTGACACAGAGATTCACGAAATAAACACACTTTAAAAAAGTACTAACACACTTGTTTTTAAAACCTTGAAATTATTTTTAAATCAAATATATATATTCCAAGTAAAATTTACAATGTTGAAATAATTGTAATGTTGATTATATATCAGAAATAGAAATCACCAATCGTCACAAATGTCTCAACAATTCAGTAAAGCTGTCAAATTACCAGAGCGTGCAAAAAAGCAATAACGCACATACAAAAATTCTTTGTACGTGCAATTTGTAAAAAAAAAATAGGAACGATGGTTTTGGTTCCGAATATGATTATGTACCTATGTAATAATGTGTGTGGAATCCAAATCCTCGTTCCTATTATTTTTTTAACTAATTGCTTCCTGTTATGTAAATAAAACAATAAATATTAAACATCCCCCAAAAAAACCCAGATAAAAAAATATGGCAAAAATTTCCCGGGTCGTACGGCAATTTCACCAGCAAACGAAGTTAATATTGTACAGAAAATAAATATACAATGACAGTAAGAGGGTTATTAATCACTAGTTCCAGATTGATGGATCATGGCTTTGATACCGAACACCGTTAAATAACCATACTGGCGAATATAAAAAATTTAGTTGGATGGCATTTCTATGATTTATCATCGGTAGCCTCCCTGCGGGCCCAAATTACATGCAACACGATAATATCGCCGTTTTTGTATTAACTTTTATTTTAGTCGTGAGCTCAATAAATAGCGTGATTTTTTTTTCGACTGTAATGCAGAGATGCCGTGCTAGTAATAGAGCAATAATGAGAGTTATCGGGAAGGTGACTTTTATTGTTTATTTATAAAATGAGAAAATTAATTATAAATTAGTTTCAAAAGAAGTACATACTTATCAAATTAGTAATATCTATGGAACGGTTTTAAAAATTATAATTTAAAAATATACTAAGAGACATTTTAGTTCCTGTAAATTTTATCAGGCGAGAAGGAAGTACATAAAAAAATAAGCTTGCTGTTGATGTAATTTTTTACAAATCAGATAACTTTAATAGCATTCAAGTAGTGTAATAACAATGTAAGGCGAAATATGGCAAGGAAATAATGGTCTGGTTTTTCTGACTAAGCTAACGTATCGATTTTATTTAAAATTTCTTCTTCAGGGCTATAAATAATAATAAAAAGATAAGAATATATTGTACTGGAATATGATCGACGCTTTAATTTATTAATATTTAAGTTTTAACTGAAGTCGGCGTAAGGTAATAATCTGTTTAAAATTCAAAATAGCTTTTGGATACATCCTTTACGCGATGAACAGAAAGGGAAGTCTATTGGAAACATCCACATGTATCCCCTAAGTAGGCAAATGCATAGAATATATATTATGACAGCCATTCCGTTTTACACAGAATTAACTCTAATTAGAAACGACTTCGCCACCGTACACGTCTTGTAATATGTATATAAAATATCGGTAGTTTCAGTCTGAGTGCTGCATTAAACGTAATTACCATGTAAACCCATGATTACGTTGTCGACGATAACATATGTTACCTTGGGGAGACACGTTGCCACTATTACCCGCCCCCTGACCCCTTGATGCTTTTTTGATTGCCACATTCCGCGTCCGCAATTTGGAGGAATCTGATTTCCATCAGCTTAACTAGTTACGCGACGGCGTTTTTGCCAATAAAAAAGGCCATTTGATAGTTTTTCCGTGGCAGCGGGGCGTCTTGAGTGGTGCTTTTGGTGTTCGAATTGGCTTTTTGATTGAACTATTGGAGACAAATAGCGGA
Source organism: Anoplophora glabripennis (assembly GCF_000390285.2). Classification (NCBI taxonomy): domain Eukaryota; kingdom Metazoa; phylum Arthropoda; class Insecta; order Coleoptera; family Cerambycidae; genus Anoplophora; species Anoplophora glabripennis. The sequence continues at coordinate 97,965 of NW_019416833.1, forward strand.
TGTATAAAGTTTAAGCGACGTAGTGAATGTGGTAGGTAATCAGCTTTAAATAAAACTACAAAGTTCAAAGAACTGTCGTCGATTTTTTTAATAATGCAATATTTATTATTAAAGTGAGTTTTTTTTACAAATAACATCATTATTTTATTACAACCAATAGCTTTGTGTGATCTAAATACCAAGGTGTTGTATCGTTAATTATACTGTATACATCAGTAGGTACTTCAATCTATGACTTTATTCTGATGTATTAATCTGATAAAACTAAATCCTTAAATATACAAGACACATTGCTAATAGCAGAGTATAAAACTGTATCGAATTATATTACCATTCTTATGATTATGTATTTAATCACCTTTATATATTATTAAGTAACAAATCTAAGGTGTATAACTCAGTATATTGCCCAACCATTGGTTTACACACCTTCAAACAGGCATCATATACAGGGTGTCCCGTAAATGGTGGGCAATCTCTCGGATATGGATAGATGAGAAAATAATATCAGAAGTTCATATAAAATTTTTTCCTCCGGCCTCACCCTGTAGAGTTATTAGCTCTTGAAGTTGAGAAATAAAAATGTTTTTTTTTGCTGTAACTTTTGTATTTTTCAATAAATTTTGAAAATTTTTTGGCTGGATCTACTTCAACTGTACGTGCTGTTCGCGGGGCACCCCTGTTTGCAGTAACAGGAGCAAACTGACCTAAAAACATTAATATTTATTTAATATCCATTTTGTTTAACAATAGTAATCGTATTTTACCAGTTTCTCTTAATATTTGATCAATACGTTCGAAAGTTTTGCGATCCGGAATCCTACTATTAGGATAAGAATGCTGATAAAATTTTCTAGCTGCCGAAGCATTACAAAGAGCCCGCCCGTACATTAAATGCATATCAGCATATTCTTCATTGGAATACTCCATATTTTATAACAAATTATGAGTTATGAGATGAGTCTTAGATTTAAAACTACGTATTTGACAAGTTTGACAATTTAATTGCCTTTGGCATACTCTGACATGTCAAAGCCAACCACGATTAAATATGTGTTTCAATTAAATAAAATGTCTCAAATAAAATGGTACCTTCCTCTTTAAACGGGTTTATCTCAAAAAATATCTATTTTATGGATATTCAACAAGTATAACTTTTTTACGTAAAATACCATACATTTTTATAAAATGATGATGGAAAATTTGGGGTATAGTGGAACAAAATTTTTTTTTCTAGAAATTTTGGTGGGGGGGGCTTTGCCCCCGGGCCCCCATAATTATTATCGAGGATTTCATATTATCATCCAAAGCAGCTTCAAAAATTATAGATCCAGCCAAAAAATTTTCAAAATTTATTGAAAAATACAAAAGTTACAGCAAAAAACCATTTTTAATTCTCAACTTCAAGAGCTAATAACTCTTCAGGGTGAGCCCGGAGTAAAAAATTTTATATGAACTTGTGACATTATTTTCTCATTATCTATCCATATCCGAGAGATTGCCCACCATTTCCGGGACACCCTGTATATACTGATTTCTCCAAGGCATTCGACAGACTTAATCATAAGAAGCTACTGTTACACTTTAATTGATTTTTTTTAAATCCTATCTCTGGTAGATGTCAATATGTTCCTTATCGTGGTTACAGATCTTTCGAATACATTAGTCCATCTGGTGTCCCTCAGGATTCCATATTGGATGTTGTGTCATGTAGGCGTGAAGAAGTGTTACCACAGAAAAATTGTGTGCCATTCGTGAGAAATTAGCATTTTTCTGCATTTGCTATACAATACACTTTACTGTTACTGTGACACTGTTCCGTTTAAATCTTCACGGATATTTGAACTTTCTACAAATTATTTAAATATAATATTTTTAGCAGAAAATAAAATAATTAGTATTTATTCTATAAGAAACGTTAATTTATCATGACATTACTTGTACAAAATAATCTACACACAATTTTAGTTAGTTTCTTTATTTATTTAATTTTTATATAGAAAGAAAAAAGAAGAACATGTATGATTCTTTGTCAACTACAAATCACAAGAATTTACATATAAAACAGCTATATCCAACAAATCAAAATTTTTATTTTTGAATATTAAACTTTGGGAATTTTCCTAAATATCAATTTTAACATACCTACTCTTCATTGATATTGACTAATATGTTGTTATTGTTTTCAGGTAATAAACATTCTTTAGTATCTTCGTCTTGGGTGAGTTTTTTCTCATTATTATTGGATGCATGACTAAGTTTTGAGAACTTCCAGATTTCAGAATAAAATGATAAGATTTTCATTTCATTCGAATAAATTATTATCAAGATCAAAATTGACTTTTTATATATATTTTCTTTGTACCAAATATTTGGGAATACTTAATTATTGTTAATGTTTATTAATATTGTCAATTTCAGTTCACTACTATTAATTAATTTATACTAAAATTTTTTTTAATTTCTTTTGAAGATTTTAATTAAAATTAATTTTTACAAAAAAATAAATTCTTTTTACAAATAATTAATGTTTTCTAGGAAAAAAATTTAATTACAAAATTTTTTAATTCTTATTTAAATTACAAATTAATTTTTTTTTTTTTTCAAATTTTATTTCACATCTGGTCGTTGAAAGGTAATTGTTTTTTAAAATCATTTAAAAGTCAATAAGTCTCATGATTATGTTTCATAATTTGCGAAAACCTAAACAAATTTTTAAAAAGAGAGGGTTTTGTTTTTGTCAATTTTTGATAGGTATTTGTTTTTAATGAACTACGCATGTCGACAAACTGAAAATCTGTGAATTCGTCCTAACTTCTGCTATTTTTGCTATCTTTATTACGTTTTTTTATTGTATTGAGGCCCATCCTACAAAAATTAAAGATTGATGTGGTGAACGAAAATATCCAGTTACACAAAGAGTGGCCTGTAACTTTTGATAGACACAAGAAAGTTATTTGGAAAAAATGCTTGAAATGAAAAAGTAAAAATAGTAATTTCATGAGACAAATTGGAGCGTCACAACGCCCAGCGTCGATTTTTACATGTCTGTATTGGTTTTTATACACAAAAATGTAAATGAATTTACACGATACATTGTGTAGAATTATACGTTTGAGTGTATATTTTCTATTTGCGATCTATTCTTACCTTTTACGTTGTACATTTACATTTTAAAATGTATTATTCCTAATCATTTACGTGTTTTCACTATATTTGATGTAAATATAATATATGAGGAAAAGTGTGAATTTACATGTATTTTTTAAATATTACAAAACCTGCTTCTTAGTAAAATTACACCAGAGGTGTCGACAATGTAAATTTACATTTTGAGTGATTTACACAAAAAGTGTAAAATTATACTTTAACTTTACTTGTAACTTTACTTGTATGATGTAATTTTACACTACCTAGTGTCGTCAAAATAGCCAACCATCTAGTACGTAATTTTACATAAAATTTTTATGAGTGTGCCTTAATTTTAAGCTTCAGTCATCCCTAATAAAGTGTTGTTGGCAATGCTCACTTTGCTTCAGCTGTTTAGGTACATGATAAACGCATTTCTCGTGATAAAATACTTATTTATTTATTTAGAAGTTACAATATCCAACGGGACAAAGTCCCAATTACAGGATAAGGTAAAACAGAAAACCTTAAATAAATTTTAAATGAAAAAGGCAAACTAGTATTTAATATAAAAGTATAAGTTCTACATAAAATGTAAAATGTAAAAGAGCAATAAAAAATACAGACAAAGAATTTAACTATAAACAATTACAGACAAATAAAACAAATAAGCTAACTAACACATACAAGATAAGGATTACATTTGCTAGACAAACAATTTTTTATGTAATTCATAGAATGAAAAAATATATCAAGTCGATCTTCATACTTCGGATAATTGGAAATCATTTGTTATACGGGAGATGCTATTAGTAAATTGGTACGAGGTGTGGGTAACTGTAAAACAGAGTGAAATCTAGAATTAAGTCTAGGAACATGATATAAAATCCTTGAGACTAACGAGTCTGCATTTAAAGTGTTATTTATGATTTTAAAAAGGAATAGGTATAATTGAAAACATAATTCGCCTACGACAGAGACTATTAAAATTAAAACAAGAAAGCAATAAATCTTGAGGTGTACCACGAGAAGGATAAAATCCATAACTAATAAAATTAATAGTCTAAAAATATTCGTTGTACTTTCTCTAATTGAATATTATAAATGGGACTCCAAACAACCGATGCTTATTCAAGTTTGCAAGGCACAAATGTTGCATATAATATATTTAGAACCTTTACATTCTGAAAGTTCTTAGAAGTACACAAAATAAAGCCTAAATTCTTATAAGTAGATTTTGTTACTAAACTAATGTGCTCGTCAAACGATAATCTAGTATCGAATGTAACACCAAGGTCAGTAAATTGCGTAACTATTTAAAAAAGATTCTCCAATTTTATAATCAAAATCTAGATTACTTTTGCGTCGACTGTAAGACATAATTTTACATTTACTTACATTCAGAGGTAAATTATTACATGAACACCAATTCTGTAATGTCAAGATTTGCTTGTAGTGTCGTACAATCAGTAGAGGATTTAACTTCCAAGAACAACAAGAGCAAATAGTTGACATCGAGGCATTCAGTTAAGTCATTAATAAAAATAATAAATAACAGTGGTCCCAGGGTTGACCTTTGCGGAACTTCTGAAGATTGAGGGCATTTACTTGATTGAAAGCCTCGATACTGCACAAATTGGTACCTATTACTAAAATAGGATTTAAGCAGAGATAATAAAGCAGAGGATATACCATATGACTCCAATTTCAATGTTAATAAATCATGATCAAGCCGATCTAAAGCTTTGGAAAAATCGGTAGGTATACACAATATCAACCTTCCTACATCCAAAGCTTCAGCAATAAATTGGGTTTTCTCAACTAGATTTGAGGTAGTTGAACGACCACTCATGAATCCATGTTGGTACGGAGATATTGATTTTTCAATATGAAAATAAAGTCTATTGCGTAAAATTATTTCTAGGATTTTTGAGAAGTTACTTATAATAGCTATGGTCCGGTAGTTAGTTATGTCGTTCTTAGTACTTTTTTATAAACGGGGCATATAGTCCAGTCAGTCTACGGAAAAATGTGAAAAAATTGATTGCGGCAATCTAACGACGGGATCTTGTGGGGGGGGGGGATAGTTAATGAAAAATACATAAATTAGTACAGCCAATTTTACCCCCACTCCGAATAAACAATTGTCAAAGTAGTCAAATGAGGTTTTTCTCAAATATAATTTTTAAGAGGCAATATAGAGAAAAGGTCTTCAAATGAATGTTGTAGGTATTAAAAAACCTACAATTTCATTTTTATGCATTAAAATCGGTGCATTATTTATCGAGATAATTGTTAAAAACATGCATTTTTGCAGTGTTTTTTAATTGTTAATAGCTTTTGCAATAATGGTCATAGGCGAATTTTAATTTACTAAAAATGAGGGTATTATAACCCTTTATATTGCCATATATTGGGCCATAAATTGGGCCCAATCGGTCCAATAGTTTATGAATAATTTCATTTGTTTTTCCCAAACATGTTTTTTTTTTTCAAACGATTGAGCTAGGTCAATGAGTGCATAAAAATCAATTTAAACGCCGGAAAATGATAGTTAAAAGTCTAAAAATTATGGTATGTTAAAAAAATCGATTTTTTTCAATTATGTTGTATATGGCAAAAGCTATTAAGAATTAAAAACACTGCAAAAATGCATGTTTTTTTGCAATTATTTCTATAAATAATGCACCGATTTTAATACATAAAAAATGAAGTTGTAGGTTTTTTTAATACAAACAATTTTCATTGGAAAACTTTTTCTTTATATTGCCTCTGAAAAATTATATTTGAGAAAAACTTAATTTTTACTACAGTGACCATTGTTTATTCGGAGTGGGGGCAAAATTGGCTGTACTAATTTATGTATTTTTCATTAACTATCCCTCCCTAACAAGATCCCGTCGCCAGATTGCTGCTATCAATTTCTTCTTGAAATCGCTCTCTTTCCTGTAGAATAACTGGTCTAATATTCGCGACTCTTTCCATACTTGTGGATATTCTTTCTATGTAACTATAGAATTGAATATGATCGTTAAAGGTTTAGCAAAAATTGTTTTACAGTCTTTTATTAAAAATGCAGGAAGTAAATCAGGTCCCATTGTAAAATTACCTGTCATTCTCTTAATTGCATTTATTATGTCATCTTCGGTAACCTCAAAACACAAAGGGTATTAGAGCCAACAGAGGGCAATGTGGGCGTACTACTATTAAAACTGTGATTAGGTAAAAATGAATCAGAAAAATAATTGGCAAGGAACATTTACAAGGAAAAATGTGTTAATTTCTTAATTTTAATCATCTTGTAGATTACAAAGGATATATTCATAGGATTTTTTTTACTTAAAACGATTTGTGGTAGTATCGTTTATATATTTTGGATTACTTAGGAAACACCTGTATAATTAAGGATAAGCAAAACAATTTTTCTTCTACTCTTTATTCTAATTAAATCCTGTACTTGACGCACGCTAATAGCAAAAAATAATTAAAAGAACAAGAACTTCCACTTGTAAATCGACTTTTAATTAAAATAAACTTGCCGGAACTATCCGTAGAAAGAGGCGGCTGAAATTAATTTTTCGTACAAGACAAATTAAAAACTTCCAAAGTAAATCAATCCCCGTTAATTTTTTCCGCTCCGTGTACAGTTTACTAACACATAATCCGGCTGGAAAAACTTTCTGATTACATTTTTTAATCAATTTATCCGCCATTATTAAACGTCGAAACTGTTAAAGTCGATATCAATTTGGCAAATTGAGACGAATCACCCTTGCCGCGGCGGCGGCGGGACGGAGCTAAATCTCTGGGGAACACCGCAGATGTATTAAGAACCGGCATTAACTCGATGCTAATATACTAGCCGCCAGATGTCATTTATTTCTCTGCGGAAGTGCAAAAACCTGACGAGATATGATCGTTGGCAAACCGCAATCTTTCATAATACTGACGATTCTACGGTGTGGGGCTTAGTGCTTGAGAAGCAGAATCATTAGTTGGACTTACGTTAGAGGTCTTTCTCGCGGAAAATACGAATTCCTATTGTGAAAAATATACGAAGTTAGTAACAGGCTGTAGCATAATATTAAAAACCAGTAAATAGTTATAGGCATTGGCGATTGGTGCGGGAGTCTCTGGGACGCCGATCCCTCTAGAAATTTTCATAGTAAAAAAATTTATTAAAAATTTAGTTCACAATGATATCTAGATAACACAAGCAGCCAAGATTTTAACCCAACAACACGAATATACTTTCCTAAATGATATTAGTGTACTGAATTCGAATCTCAGGTCCAAATTGGCTCTGGTTTTCGAAATATCCTAACCTAAAAGTGCCAAAATCGCGATCTTTTACATATTTGAGGTTATGTCACATGCAAATGTAATTTTTTTGCTGAAACCATTAATGGGGTCTTAAAGTAGCTACCATATTCTATATTATCTAAAACGCACTTGGATTTATCCCGATATCATTTTCCGTTTTTTAGAAATCCCTTGTTGAAAATGAGTAGTTCGACTTATTTCTCGATTTTTAGAGTTCATGGGTTTGGAGTTTGTGGGTTAAGGTTTTATGGGCTTACGGATTTACGGTCTTAAGGTTTATGAGTTTGGGATTGCGCGTATTAGCCAATTTTGCGTGTAAATATATTTCTAGATTGATAATACGTAAAATATCGGCTATACCTACATACAAGGTAGCCCAATAGTGTGACAAAGTTCAATATCTCCCTTATTATAAAGATTTGAAAAGAAATATTTTATGGAAGTGATGTACTTAAAAGAGTTCACAGTTTAAAAATATTTTGAATTATACAGAGTGATGCATTAGGGCGGAGCATCTTTAATGTGATTTTTCTTAAATGGGACACTGTATATTTTTATAAATTTATATTATACAGAAAATTCTCTTTATTTTTTGTATACGATGCGGCCATGCCAATCGCCTTATTTGAAAAAATATGATAATTTTCACTGGGACAGGGTTCTGTAAATCTATCCACTGTGCAGGTACTACCAGTAATTAAGAAAAAATATTTTGTAGGCATGCGGACGAAAGATGTGGACAAACAACAAAATAGCAAAATATTTATAATTTTGTACAGGGTGTTCTTCACATAGGCCCCAGTTTAGCGAATTTCGAAGAACATTTTCTCGATTTTTTTAAATGAAACACCCGGTATATTATTTTACTTTTGGATTAATTGTTAATTACCTACAACTTTTGCAATTAATTCTCTACGCCTAAAATCACTATTTTTGGAAATATTGCCACTTTTCCAGCAAAACCTCTTTAATTTTTCAAAATTTACTTTTTATTACGAGTTTGACATAAAATAACAAAATCTGCAAGTTTACTGTTGTTGTTTAATTGTCAATAGTGCAAACTTACAAGTGATGGTTTATAAGTTTAAAAATACTTCAAAATGGACTCAAACAGAAATGGTTGATTTGATTTATGTATTGGGTGCAAGTGATAAAAATCCTTTATTAGCAACACGAATTTATCATCAACGCTATCCACAGAGAAAGCAGCCCAGTGTACGAACTTTTAGAAAAGTAATGGATAGTTTTGATAATTCCGGTACTGAAGCTTATTGTAAAAATGTTAGGAAAAAAAGAACATTCACTGAAAAAAATGAGTGAGACGTTCTTTTGACTGTCACTGAAGACCCTCATATTGGTTAATAAGAAATTGGTCTTAAAATAGATATTGGAAGAATATTCAAAGAATATTAAAGGACAATAAAAGGCATCCACACCATGTAGTATGGTGCAGGAATTAAGCGATGAAGATTGAAGAAGACAATCAGAGTTCTGCGAGTGGGTTCAAAACAAAATTAGAATAGAACGCGATTTTACAGATTTTGTCCTTTTTGGAGACAAGGCGACCTTTTATAAGAATGGTGTAAAGTGTTTATAGTGGTGGTCATGGTTACTATCGGGCAGCAGTGGAAGATGGAGTGCGACTAACGCAGATTTATTATGCAGTTTCGGCTCTGGTTAGTTCATCCGTAACCAAAGAATAGTAATCCACCGCTTTTTTACGTATTATATCTTAATTGTTTTTTCAAATATGGTAAAAATTTAAATTAGACTGTAATGACAGACTGACAGCACGTGCAATGATATCTATTGAAAAATCAATCGACTATTAAACTTTAATGAATAAGTAATTGAAAAGTTTATTTCGGACAAAAGAAGAATAATTGACTTTTACTACAAAAAAAAAATGTTTAGCATATTTTCCCTATATTTCAATAGTATTTAAAATAAAACTTTCCATTTATACTTGACTTTTCTTGTTCGATACTTCGTACATAAATTTTTACGCCTTCTGTGGTATGGTCAAAAACTGCCACTGATTGTAGTTGTAAAGTAGACAGGACAAGTTTTTAAATTCATCGGGAAAAACTTCGATGATGTCACTAATAAGTTTGATAGAACACCATTAACTTGATTTAAAAAAACGCTTCAATGAATTCTCATTTTTCACTACACTGTTTTGACAAATATTAAAAAACTAAACTGTGCTACAAATAAATATTTTCAGACAACACTTTTCCTTGATTGGTATTAGAAATCGAATGGATGGGGTTCAGTATCCCTAGTTTCTTCGAGATGATCTGACTGGACTTCTGGAAGATGTGCCCTTAGCTGTCCGATTCCGAATGTGGTTCTTGCACGATGGTGCTTCCCCGCATTTTCGACAAAACGTTCGGGAGTACCTTAATAAATTCCAAGGGATACGGTGGATTGGACGAGAAAGACCGGTACCATGGCCGCCATGATCTCCCGACTTAAATCCTTTGGACTTCTTTTCGTGGGGATATTTAAAAAATGAAGTATTTCGCACCGAAGTGGACACTATTAATTATTTTTGAGAACGTTTCATAGCTACTGCAAATAACTTCGGGTTCAAAACGGACAAGAATCAGAAACATTTGTGTTAGCTCGTAAAAACTGGGTAAGATGGACCCGAATGTGTCCGTGGGTGGACAAGAATTGAACAGTTGTTGACAACTACTCGTACCTATAGTTTTTCCGAAGTCAGTTGAACATGTATAAAAACGTCTAGCAATAAAATTTAATGGGTATCATAGGCGTCCCTAAAAAGTTTTCTGCTAAAAGCAAAAAATTTGTATATTATAATGTGCAGAAAATTTCTATATGTTCATTTGACCAACAACATACCTTAATTATTCCTCAAACAATTTTATTATATTGATGGTAAATTTCGTTTAATTCCGTTTCAAAAGGTCTCCAAAATGCTATGTTGTGATAATATTATTAAACAAAATATCCCTATTATTTCTCCCTTTCACAATTGTAATATGAATGATTAATAGAAGGTGCCTATAATAAATTAAAATTACCTGAATCACACCAAATTCCGTTGTTGACAACCGAATTTATATCCAGGTGGCCCAGTGCGGCTGTGTTTGTGCCGCGTTTGCCCGCGCGCTCATTCTTCAACTGGGCGACTGGACCTGGATATGGGTATGGCTGAATAAAAATGGGAACAATTTTTTCAAATATTTCAATGCCGAGTCGCTCCGTCAGTGTCCGAGCCTGGTACATACTGCCAACCTCTTGTTATCCTTTAAAATTCCTTTCAACCTACAAACTTAGGTGATAAACAAGATTTCTCATCTTCTACTTTAATAAACACATTTTTATAATTTTGTAGATCTAACAAAATATTTTTTGTCTTTCTGATGATTGCTTGCTTTTGTTTAGGGATAGGGCTACAATTCACTGAAACTAGTTTGTAGGTAATACTCGTAATTGTAGTGTACATTATTTACTACATATTATACTTAATTAGTAATTAAAAATCCGCTGTATGACGGTTATCTTTCTAGTTGAGTAATGACTTCTCCCGTTTTCATTTGTTTAAGCTTACGACATAACCATAAGTATATGTTAACTATCCTGGCCAACAATATATCCTTCAAGACTTTAATCCAATACGATATTTTTTATAATATTTGCTAATCTGAAACGTTACTGTGCCAATTCACTCATGAAAAACTTGAGCATAAAGTCCAGGGTTGTCCAGTTTAAGTAAAAACATATTCAATTCACTGTGTCCTGCTGAATGGGACATCGATTTAAATTTGATCCAAATCTTGTTCGACTCACTTCAAATTCACATCGGTGTAAATGTATGCACTGGTTATAACCTAAATGGAAATCACAAGTGATGCAAACAGTGCGATGAATTATCCATGAAATTTCCAGTGCAACGGAACATCGAGGGTAGCTGGCGTTATTCAATTATCGGCTATTCCCCGTTTTAAACACCTTTTCAATTTGCTGAAGAGCCTGATATACGTCAGTATTGGTGTAGGAATTGTTTCCAATTCTTGTGTTAAATGACTAACGCTGAAAAGTTTACATTAAAACTAAATTACGCACGTGGTTAATCGATACTGATAAGACATAAAAATGGTGGTTCTTATTTATAACTAGGCAAGTTTTCTTTTAATTTTTGGACCAAACGACTATTTTTATGAGCTCCCATCAAATGAATTGATACACAGGGTGTTTCTCAAATACGGATCAAACTAGAAGAGGGTAATGAAAATATCACTCTAAGCGAGGTTTTATATACACATAAATAAAATGTTACAGAGTGATAAATTATACTTTCAAAGACATATTTTCAGAATAACTCCAAAACTACTGATCAGATTCTATGTATTGTGGCGTGCTGAACTCGAACCCGCAGTCAAAATTGCTCAATCACCCACCAATTTTGTGATAAATTCCTTTAAGCAAGTATGGCCATATTTTTATTTCCTATACAAAGTTAGTAAATTATATAAATATTTCACCAGTCTCCCTTAATAATTCTGACTCCGCCCCCATATCGTTTGTATAACTTTATGCCATCGATATAAGGAAATAAAAAACGCCATAAGAAGTTTGCAAAGCCTGCGGTTCTAAACTCTCCTTTACTATTGGTTTATTGTCTCTGTCTTGCATTAGGAATTTGGGAACAACTTACCTCTAAGATACGTACATACGGAACATAGAATACTGGACAATAATTACGTTTTTGATTTATTGCGATGGCATAAAGAGTACAAGCGACGGCCTGGAATTGACAGCTGTGTTGCCATACGTACAGTAATTACCCTATTTGTACGATATTTTCTTTACATGAATGATAAGAGGTTTTGAGACCATACTAAAGCATTCCAACTTTATTACAAATTATTTATAACCTTTAGTAAAAACTAAAATGGTATTCTAAAATAAAATGAGTGGTAATTCTTAAGCAGAATAATGAATTATTTTCAAATGCTTATTAAATAAAAGTTGATTATCAACTAAAAAGGTGTTCAAACAAACCACCTGCTTGAGCTTCACATACCCTAACCTGTCGTAAAATTCTTGACGAACATTTGACAAAATTTCAGGAGCAACTGATCCTAAAATGTTTCTAATTTTAAGCCGTAATTCGTCCAAATTTGCGGCTCTTTCGTGTCGATGTTTGTAGAGAAGTTGCGTTAAATGACCCCATAAAAAGAAGTCGCAGGGTGTCAGATCTGGAGATCGAGGAGGCCAAGGTATGATATCTCTTGTGGAAATAAGCCTTTCAGGAAAAGTTTGTTCCAAATAATCTTGAACTGGCCTTGCGTTGTCTGCAGGACATCCGTCTTGGTGAAACCAAATTGCCTCAAAATAATTTACATCCAAGTTTCATACAGCTGGTACAACACAAATAAAATATCTTTCAGCATTTAAGTTACCATCGATAAAAAAGGAACCCACAATATTATCGCCTAAAATGCCAGTCCAAACATTTACCTTTTGAGGGTACTGCGTTCCTAATGGTATACTTAAATGCTTGTTTCCCGGGACAGATATTGGACCGCTGAAGGATTATGGCGGTCAAGTAGGGAAAAAGATGATTCATCTGTAAATAAAATCTGCCAAGCAAATGCATTATTTTCATCTATTTTTTCCCTAATGCATTCACAAAACTCCATACGCCTTATTTGATCACCAGGAATAATTTATTGAGAAGTTTGCATTTTATAGGCTTTGTAACCATTCTTTTTTAAGATGCGACGAACTGTACGACTTAGAATGTCAAGTTCTTCGGAAATTTGGGAGGAAGAACGCGGCCTACTTACTTCCACAAAAGCACAGACATTAACCTCTTTTTCTGTCCTTACCTCAGAAATTTGACGAGGTTCCTGATTGCTACATTTCGTACACCGATTAACACATCCACACTCCTCAAGCTTATGAAAAATATTCAAAAGAGTTCTAGCAGTGGGGATTGGTTCGTCGGGGAATGAAAATATAAATCGACCAACGACTTCCTCTGCACTTTCTGCACGACAATACCATATAATAATATTAATGTTTTGTTCGACACTGTACATCATTTTTATTTTGTAATATTCCGTCTATCTCTTAGCAAAGGTTTGAGTGGAATAATAATAAAAATAAAACTAAACAATCAGCAAAGCGCTTTAGGTATTTGGTCGGTTCACAAAAAATGCAACGGGGCACGTGCGCTCCCACAGCCAACCAATTACGAGAGTCCGAGTCGGAGCCTCGATGATATATGTCATGTCCGTATGTCATGTCCGACCCCTTCCACCCGAAGTTGAAAGGGGAGATGCGTGTAATTTACTTAGTCTATGCGAAATAATTACCTGGCCAGACCTGTATGTGTGTGTAATGGGGTGTAATCGTGGAAAACGATAAAAAAAATATCAAACTCTCCAGCTTGATGTACAAAAGTTCTATTAATTAAGGAATATGACATAACTTCGTGCATAGAATACCATAAAATACAATGTACTTTTTGAACTTTATGCTTAATTCCAAAAAATAGTTAACGTTGTAATAAATTCAAAATTAGATAAAATTCATATCGAGCAATGTGACAACGGCGCGGTGGTTAATACGAGGCACTAAAGTGTTCAACAACCAACAATACGCAATTCAGTTGGTATCTGGAATTCGACAGTCGAAAACTTGCCAGAACGAATTTTTGCCGCTGCCCATCAAATAAGGATAAATTCCAGCTAGTGCGCGAAATTTGAAATCGAAGGTGTCATTCGTGCATCGAAAATAGTGGTGGACATTTTCAGCATAATATGTTGTAGTTTGTTTTGTACTTGTGCATTTAAAAATTACTGAATTTTGCTTTTTGGTAAGTACCTACATTATTTTTAATACGTATGATTATTTGGACGACGTGAATCTTTGGGTACTTTACATATTTTTCAAATTCATAATTTTCACTTACTGTTTTCAATACATCAGGTATGTCTCTTTATTAATAACTGTTTAAACAATTTGAATATTCTTACTTTTTATATGTTTAGTTTGTTTATATACAATATACATATATTTCTTTAGTGAATCCATATATTACGTATCACAAAGCGAGTAAATTAAGTTTCCGAGGTATTAATAATAATTAAAAAAACAGGTCAGCTTTGGCTGTTGAAATGACAATATTTTATGTGCTGCAAGTTGCAACTAACACCCACAGATGAGCATAAAATGAATAGTAAGTAATTTAAATATTCCCATTACAAAAAAAAAATAATATTTGCTCTGATTATCATCAAATCTAATTTCTTTAAAATCTTTAAAACAATGGCATTTTAATTATTTATAAACCTGTAATTGGAAATGTATTGTTATAATCTCATTATGACATTTTATTCAATCACTTTATTGTGACATTAGAAATCTATTACTAATCTGTGGTTCATTGTCAATGGAATGCTTGTAATAATGTGAAGAATAGTGTCTATAAAATTATTTTCTTTACACGCGGCGCATTCGCCATATTTTTAAATATCACTCCATTAGAAGAAGACCGTTTTTTTTATATATTGCCAATATATATCTATATTTATAACTTTGTTTAATATATACAAGGTGACTCACAAACTGTGACCGTATTCTTTGGTGAATTTTAAGGGTAGTCTTTCATGTAAAGTTTTTATTTAGGACTCTTTGTTAAAAAGGCGTTAACGACCTGTATCTTAACCTTAATTTTTAATTTTTTTAAATAATTTAAAAACTGGTAAGTGAAATAATTTGAAATGGGCCACATGCATTTATGTAAACATTGTCCAAAATCTGAGGCCTTTTCCTAAAATTTAGATGTTCCAGTGGCGGAGATACAGAGTATATGAGGTTTTATTTTTAATGGCCGTTTATGAATCACCCTTGTATAAAAAAAACTAGTATTTTACTGAACCACTAGAAAAGATTGCCCTCTCAGTTACTAATAGGCCCCATACACCATCAAGCAATTTGCGCAAACTTTTGTTGTACAACATAATGTTGTATAATGGTGATACCACAGTTTGTGCAAATTTATTGAAAATAGACAATTTTTTATATTTTTAAGTTGTTTGTTCGCGTTTGACTGGTATCGTTGATAAACCCATTTAATTTATTTTTTTAAAACGGCTCGAACAACTCTAGTTGTATGCCACTATTCGTTTGTAACGTTGTACAACACCTTCAAACATCCACATACACGTTCAAACCTGTTTGAGTAAGTCACGTGTTACACAAATAATTTCAAACAAGCTCGAATTTACACAAACTGTTGCGCAACAGCTCCAATCAAGACATACATGATCAAAATGTTTGCACAATGCCCTCTGTTGTGCAAATTGTTTGATCGTGTATGGGGTCTATTAGAAGGCCAATATGATTTCGCTTTTATCTTCGAAGGCGTGTTATTTAGGTAATAATTTACGAAGACGTAATGCGGGAAAACCCGCCTGACTAGTCTAAGTCTGCTAATTAAATCAACTTCATTAGCCCTAAAATTTGATAATTAAGAATTTTCCTTCGACTAATAAAATTAGCATATGTAAACTTTCCTCTTTAACGATTCAACTTGAGTGTCTACAGTTTCTTCTAAAGTTCTTAAACAGTCCTATAATGAAATATAATTATTTGATAGATTTCTCAATTATAAAAGTATTATTACAGAGTGTTAGATTTTTAGTTTATTTAAAAGATCAACAGAAATCTTACCTAAATGTTGATGTGACGTGAATTTGATGTCTATTGTAATAAAAGCTGCATTAATCACTAAAGCATTTGAAGTATTCTTTCGTAACGTTTATTAAATATACATACGTGCTTACCAATTCTAAATCTATCCATAAGCTAAATAGGAAAAATAAATTTAACTAACGCTGACATTGTTTGTTGACGTCGATTGTAATGTATCAAGGTGCAATTACAACAAGCCGTAAAAAGAAAAAAGTATGTAAGATAAGTAAATCATTAGTACACTGGTTCTAAAATAATAACATACATTTGGGGTAATTAAATCATTACATTATTGTAAAATAAGAGCATAATTTTTAATACCATTTTTCAAAAAAACTACATTGGCAATCGATCTGATATTTTTACACGAGACAATTTGCATATTTACTAACAGATTTCAATTGCTTTGAAAACTTTCTTAACATTTTTTTTTCGGTATCGAGCCTCCTTAATAAACAGTTCTATTTGAATTTGGCAAAAATGCAAGAAAGTAATTGCGTTTACTGTGGCTGTTTTTGAAGAAACCCAAGAAGCAATTTTCCATTTATTGCTAGTGAAATCCAGGAAACATTACGAAAAAGCGTTCGCCGAATTTAACGTATGAAGGGAAAAACGGAGAGTAATTACAATAAATGAAGAAATCAGACATGCTATCGTATTTTATAAATTTTAAGAAAAAATATGCAATTTCATCTATGTGGTCGAAGTATTTGATGTTGAAGGTTACTATAAAGATCTACAAAAATATAGATATTGGAAAATATAACAAGTTCACTCCTTATTTGAAGAGTGAATCGAGAGGATACAAAGCAAAAGAGGTACCCTCAATAGTTGCTTCATTCCTGATTGTCGCAAATCCAGAAGCATATACTGGCCATCGAATGATGTGCACTTCAACAACTTTATTGGCCAATAAACGGCATGGTGGATGGAAGAGCTCCTCTGTAGCAGAAAGTTTTGTTGAGTCTATATCCAACAAACTTGACATTGCAAAGAAAATCCAAGGCAAATAAAGCTGTTCCTTACAAGAAGAGACATCCGTAACTTGTCTACATAAACTTCGGCAGATGTTATGCGTTCCGAAAATGATGGCAACAATGCTAAATTATGGCAAGGACTATTATTAACGGAAAGGAAGTTAAATGTGATAAAACAAAAAACGAAAGTCTATTACTATAAATGTAAATGTTAATGTTAATAAATAAATTAATTAAATTTGATTTATTATTGGTTTATAATTTTTTCATTATTCTACTGGTGAAATAAAGTTACTTTATTACACTAGTGGATAAAGTATCACTTTAGACGGTTCATCTGTGTTGATAAAAGTCCGATTATAAAGTGATAGTGGATAAAAGAATTAATTGGCAGTATGAATTTAAAAATTAAAAAATGGGCCACCACCTCATAACTCGCATGTTGTAGCGCATTTTTTTGACTGAAAGATTTGGAGGGAGCTGGATTTTAAGGAGGTATGAATTGTGTCAAAATGAATATGGCCGACAATTTGAGCAAATTTATAATAGCTATAATGTTTTTTATTTTGTATTATTCCTGAGAGTACTTATTAAAAAAATGTCACTCCAAAATTGTTTTTTACGTTGCCTCAAGAACGTTAATCAAATATGTTCAGAACTAAAAGGAGAACCCGAAAATTTAAAAATATACAGGGCGTTCCATTAAAAAAATTCCGCAATATACCATATTTTTGGGGCACCCTGCATATTTGAAAATGAAATGATTAAACGCATCTTTTTAAGCAGAAAACCTTTTCTATATAACATTTCTTTCTATCTCGACTAGTTTCCGAGATAATGCCTGTCAAGGTAGCTCTGAAACACATAGGTACCTATACAATTTTGAATATTGTTAGTTATAAGTATAATTTAATAATTATATAGGGTGTTAAAAAAAGAGTGTAAAATATTTCAGGACGTAATAGTATGAACCAAAATAAGCAGAAAAGTCTTAATAAACATGGGTCCGCAAAGTAACGGTTGCGGAGATATGGACCACTATTCGTTTTTCAAACATTTTATTTTATTAGG